>NC_134487.1:92142518-92375018 GCF_040206685.1 Ascaphus truei | reverse complement strand
ATCATGAGGAAAAGAGGTGCTTCAAAGACCACCTGGAGCTCATCAGTCCTTACCCCCTGTATGTCTTCCATGAGGTCCAGTACTGTGCTATATTGCTGTTTCATTCTACCAAATAGTCTTTGGGATATAACACCTGAGTCACCTCAAAGGCATCTCCCTAAGAGAGACTCCCCAATATGGCTTTCTCCAAAAACACTCCACAGTAACTAATCTCCTAAATGTTTGCAATGAGATCCAGTGGAGAATGGAACTCGGTCAACTTATTGGTACCATATGCCCAGATTTTGCAAAGGCTTTTAATACTGTTGATCACGTTATCTTGTTAAACAAGCTTCAGTGCCATGGATTAGGGGAACATGCTTTTAAATGGTTTCTGTCCTAAATATCAGGTAGATCCCAACATGTGTCTATCTTGGGCTCTAACTCCAACAGCTTGGATGTCACATGTGGTGTCCCGCAAGGCTCTGATCGGGGGCCTCAACTCTTTGCAGCCTTCATTAATGATCTACAGCTTTTAAGGGAGCAGCAGTGCAAATGTATGCGGATGATACAATCTTATATGCACACAGCTCTAGCCTCTCTGACCTTGGACACGTACTTAAATTTGATTTTTAGAGATTTTTCAAGACTTGAAAACTGGATTTTCCAAAACAAACTGTTTTTAAACACTGACACAATACTGATAGTATTTGGGACCAAAGCTAAATTTCTAAAGCTACCAATGACGGAGCTACAGATCAGTACCAAGTCTAATACCATTGTACCCCGTCACTAGTTCTAAATATCTGGGCATACAATATGGTTTGACTCCCATTTAACATTTGGGTTTAACATTGATACAATGACATCCAAAACCTATGTCAAACTAGTGTACTTTATATGAATAAATCCCTCCTAAGCTATCTTTTTTGTGACAAAGAAAGTAAAACCGAGTCTCTGGTCCATTGGTCAATTAAGGACATCATCACATCAGAGTGGTCATCTCTGAATAAAAGAACGGCCATGAATAGAACATTCTTAATAATGTATCCTTTTATTGTAAGAATTGGAGCGTTTCACTGAAAGTGGAAGCAGCCATATCCAAAATGGCAAAAAATACCACAATCTCTTTAGAAGATGGTTCTTTATTTGAAGACCGTATGGAGGTTATACTTTATAACCAATATGCTACATTGGGCACAACGATTAAGCCTAAATGGCTATGGTATGTACAGTATATCCAGAATGGTTAAGAACTGGGTATTGAATTTGGAGGAAAGAATCAATGCAGGCACCCCAAGTTGCATGTCAGACACAATACATGTTGCACGTGCAAATACATGTTTTGTGTGGAGGGCACAGGACCCTCAACAGTGAGAGCAATATTCTTGTGTTACAAAGCACAAGACAAAGCATATTATGGTGCAGAAAACTGAAAAATCTGCAGAAAGGAAGATCTATGATTTCTCCAATATGGCAAATTCTTACATCCAATGCGAGGCGTACTGGATGGGGAGCGCATTTTGAGGACGCAGCAGTTTAGAGGCTCTGGTCCAACACAAAGGCAAACTGCACATTAATATCTTTGAGATCAGGGCAATATGTTACACAATTCACAAAATATTAGACAAGCTGATAAGCCACCAATTAGGAATTTTGTCAGACAATTTTATGGCTGTGACTTATATCAATCGGCAGCATGCAAGCTCTAAAAGAAGTTTCTGACATTCTGTACTGGGCAGAGAAATCAGTTCCAGATCTGTCAGCAGTCTACATTTCAGGGAACAAATACCTGGAGGTTGATTTCTTGACAGGCAGTCTGTTCTACAACGGGACTGGGAATGATGCCAACAAATTTTCAACTGGATAACTCAAATATGGGCTATCTGGTAATAGGTCTTATGGCCTTGGCAGTAAATCTAAAGATGGCAGCATTTTGTTCTAGGTGTCAGGAACCTGCGGCAATCTAATGGGATGCCCTGTCAATAGTTTGAAATTTCTAATTAGCCTACATTTTTCTGCTGTTATCATTGCTCCAGACCGTGATCAGCAAAATCAAGAAAGACAAAGCAGAGGTCATCCTCATAGCTCTATTTTAGCCAAGAAGACCATGGTTTGTGGGGCTAGTAAACATCTCAACAGCGGCTCTCCTTGTAGATTCCATCTCAATCCAGGCTTCCTGAAATTCACGGCATGGAGGTTAAAAGGCAGTTGAAAACTTCAGGATTATCTGACCAAGTAATATCAACATGGATGCTATACAGGAATTACTAAATTTCTTATAGAGTATGGAAAACCTTTTTTGAATGGTGCAAATAGAAGACAATAGAAACAATGCAAACATCAATTCCACAGATTCTGGATTTCCTTCAGTATGGTTTTGTGAGAGGTTTAAAGCCAATATCATTGAAAGTACAAGTAGCAGCACTAGAGGACATATTTAAGCAACATATAGCATTGGATTCCATGGTAGTAAGATTAATTAAAGCAACTTAAAAATAAAATCCAGTATAAGATCTCTGGTTCCTTCATGGGATTTGAACCTTGTGCTGGATGACCCAGCATCTCCATTGTTTGAGCCTCTACATGTTTCATGTCTCGACTGCACTTATATCAAAGTCCTCACGTAGTTACTCCAGCTATTTCAGTTTCCTAGGGTTAGTGCATGTTTTGCCGCTCTATTTCCCAGGGTTTATGTCCAGCAGCATTACTTCCTGATCGAGACCTGTATAAACCAGGAAATGCCCGATATCTATTTTGCTGCTCGAATTTTCCTTGTTGCCTGACCCCTTTTTCTTGTTGCTGATCTTTGTTCTTGTTTCTAGTCCTTGCCCTTGTTTTATTTCTCCCCTGTTCCTGTTTGGTTCCTTCTTGCCCTACTTGATTCTCTGTTGATGACCTGTGCCTGTCTGAGTAGTCACCTGCTGTCCGCCTTGACCTTTGCCAGCTCGCCTATTCTTCCTTCACTTTGACTCGTTTTTGCACCAGAACGTCTCCTTGCACTTAGACTCCTCCTTCTAACTGGTTCCTGTGGATCAATTTGTCACAGTTTTCAGCAGCCATTTTACACAGCAGAGCTGATAGATCTTGTGTGTACACTAGAACAATTTGCTCAAGCCTTATCCAGGTTAAAGACTAACAATTCCTAGGCTTTGCGAATTTCTATTGCCGTTTTATGCCGGAATACTCTCAACTGGTAGCACCTCTAACAAAATTCACCCTTAAGGGCACACCCTTTAAATGGACCTATGACATTAAGTCCATGTTTAAATAACTAAAGATAACATTTTGTTAATCTACTGTGTTGATACAACCAGATACCTGTAGAAACTTTTGTTCTCAAAACTAACACCTCCAACACTGTTCTTTGCCCCAAATCGTTACAGAAAATATACTGCATCCCAAAGCGGACCATTAACTGGTCCAGAACTTAACTACTCCATATACGACAAATAACTTTTGACTATCAAGGAGTGGTTCTTACATTGGCAACACTACCTGGAAGGCAAATTAATAATTAGTGCACAAAAAAGCGCTAATACCTCCTACAATTTCTATTGCCGTTTTATGCCGGAATACTCTCAACTGGTAGCACCTCTAACAAAATTCACCCTTAAGGGCACACCCTTTAAATGGACCTATGACATTAAGTCCATGTTTAAATAACTAAAGATAACATTTTGTTAATCTACTGTGTTGATACAACCAGATACCTGTAGAAACTTTTGTTCTCAAAACTAACACCTCCAACACTGTTCTTTGCCCCAAATCGTTACAGAAAATATACTGCATCCCAAAGCGGACCATTAACTGGTCCAGAACTTAACTACTCCATATACGACAAATAACTTTTGACTATCAAGGAGTGGTTCTTACATTGGCAACACTACCTGGAAGGCAAATTAATAATTAGTGCACAAAAAAGCGCTAATACCTCCTACAATTTCTATTGCCGTTTTATGCCGGAATACTCTCAACTGGTAGCACCTCTAACAAAATTCACCCTTAAGGGCACACCCTTTAAATGGACCTATGACATTAAGTCCATGTTTAAATAACTAAAGATAACATTTTGTTAATCTACTGTGTTGATACAACCAGATACCTGTAGAAACTTTTGTTCTCAAAACTAACACCTCCAACACTGTTCTTTGCCCCAAATCGTTACAGAAAATATACTGCATCCCAAAGCGGACCATTAACTGGTCCAGAACTTAACTACTCCATATACGACAAATAACTTTTGACTATCAAGGAGTGGTTCTTACATTGGCAACACTACCTGGAAGGCAAATTAATAATTAGTGCACAAAAAAGCGCTAATACCTCCTACAATAATAATAACTCACTCAAATGTGGATATAACAAAATGTGAATATAAAACAATTAAAGTCAAACACACCAACCAAAATGACTTAAAGTCCCATGTGAATGTCCTGTGATAATGTCCAATAGCAGCCTAAAAGGTCCCACTGGGGGTCCTATGTCCAGTATGAGAATGCAAACAAAAACAGACCTCTCTGGCGCTGAGGCTCAAAAAACACGATGGAGCTAAGATGAAAAAAGCTTGAATCTTTGCATTGATGTAAACCTCAGGGAAAGGAGACAAAAACCATATACATTTCCATAGTACATTAACCAAGTAAAGACCTGATAAAGCTATATGTACTAGCAAAGGAGAACAATTTATTAAAACGGTATGATGAAAATAATAAAATATAAATGATAAAAATATACACTTGTATGCACACGCAACGTGCTTACAAATAGACTGCATTAAGAATAGTAATGACCTTAGTCACTTCTGTCATACCCTCCTCCTCCGCCGTGGGTAAAAATTGAAAACCTACTCACATCAAGTGGCTAGATCTCAAGCCTTAATGGGGACAATTGCACAGGCGTTGTCGGATCTTCTCCCGTCTGTGGATGGTGATCTCCGTCAGCTGCTCAGCTTCGTGGCGCCAACTCCTCCGAGTGGGCCGCCGCTCCGCTGTTCCTGATGACGTCACCCGCTTTGTGGCACAGCGAGGGCACCATAGTGGAAGTAAAGCGGGTGACGGGGACCCAGATTGATGTGCCTTTAATGAAGACACATGCAGAATTGCTGGAGTGGTGTAACGATACTCATCTAGCATGTCATCCAGGAATACAACAGACTCTCAAACTCATACAGAATTGGTTTTGGTAGCCTCGAATGAAAAATGAAGTAGAAGAATATGTCCAACGCTGGGCACCTTATGCTCAAAGGAAGACAACTAGATAAAAACCTTATTGATTCCTCAGCCCATTGCCAGTACCAGCTAAGGACTTTCTATGGATTTTATCACCAGCGTTCCGATATTCCAAAATAATTTGGTAATAGGGGTCATCATAGACATGTTTTCTAAAATGGGACATTCTGATCTGATCTTGGCATTTCTGTTTCTGCATCATGTGTATCGCTTACATGGATTACCGTGAGCATCATCATTAATCGAGGAGTTCAGGGCTTGTTTTTGAAAGGCACTTTCAGATTCGGTATTTAATTATGTTACTCCACAGCATTTCACTCACAGACTGGTTAAAGTGAGTGAGTAAACCAAATCCTCAAACAATATCTCTAAAGTTATGTAAATCACACACAGGACAATTATGTGGATCTCTTACCCTTAGCCAAATTTGCATACCACAACCACATTCATATTGCCACTCCGCCATTTCTCCGTTCTTTTGTATTACTGGTAGACATCCCAAAATCCTCCCATTTTCATTGCCAATGCTAGATACGACCAAAGACGTACCCGCTGCACTGGACATGGCACGCCGCTTGATCAAGGTCCAGAACAAGGTAGCACAGAAATTGTTACTCTCCAAACAGGTTTATAAACGGTGTGCTGACAAGAAACCAAAACATGCGCCTCAGTGTGCGGTTCAAGATAGGGTTTGGCTTTCCATAAAACACTTGCACATTGCCGGCTATCATCCCAAACTAAAACCCAGATTCATGGAACCATTTTTCAATTGTCCTGATCATTGTCAGGGTCTGCCATTGCGGCCATTCCCATTTGGCACCGGCGCGCCCGTGAAAGTTTGACATCTCCGATTTCATTGCCATCAATATGGCCAAGATTTGAGGTTGCTTTCCTTTCACCTCTACCAAGATGGCTGTCGACAGGAAGTAACCTTAATCACCCACTTTGAAGTCCCAGAAGCCATCTTGCTTGTTGGCAATTCCTGTCCTCACTTCTTTTTCAAGAAGTCACGTCTTAATAGAATATAGTGGTTTCTTCATTCTGCTCGAATCCGGTTAACTACAAGGAGAGAAAATGACATAATTTAGCCGTAGTTAAGGCAATCAAAATCTATATCCAACAAACAGAGAGATTTAGAAAATCATCACGCCTATTTATACTCTTTAGAGGTCTCAAGAAAGGTCAATCGACAACGACTATTTTAAGATTGATTAAGTTAGCTATCCAAGAGGCCTATAAAGCTGCAGGGAAACAGCCCATACAGCAATTGAAAGTGCACTCTACTAGGGCCATGGTAGCATCCTGGGCAGAAACAGCTCAACAATCTACCCCAGAAATGTGTAAAGCAGCAACCTGGTCAACAATACACACGTTTGCAAAGCATTACCGATTAGATCTTCAAGCTTCGACTAATGCCAGAATCGCCAGGAAAGTACTGCAAGCATTTGTTCCAGGTTCTCCCGCCCAATGAATATAATTGCTCTGGGAAGTCCCAGCTGTTTTTGGCTGCCATAGAGGATGCTGAAGAAAATAGGAAATGTACCCCTACAGTGGCGGCCACCTTCATTCTCCTGCGGCCGCCACCGCAATGTGGGGGCAATGTGCGGGCAGACGGCGGCTGGTTTGGTTTTTTTCCTGGCACGTGCCGCGCGTCACTGTGGCGCCGGTCACACATGCTAGGGTTCCCCGGCATCCCCGAAGGCTAAAGGGGAAGCAGGGGTAAAGGGAAGCTGCGCAAAGCTGCGCGAAGCAGAGGAGCAGCCAGGGGGTCGGAAGGGGAGGGGAACAGCAACGAAGATGCGCACGCGGGGAGGGGAAGATGCGGCTGGCGCGCGGCCAAGTTTGGCGCCAGCCGGGCACCAGCCGAAAAAAGCCCCGGACAATTACGGGCAAATGTTAGACTCAAGCTGGCCGCAGCAGTATGTCCTCTATGGCAGCATACTTACACAAGGGTGGTATCTTTTATGTATTGTACATCTCTGCTTATTTGCTAGCTTTGTTAAAGAAATAACTGACTAGAGGGGAAACAACTCCTTCTTTATACCTGTCAAGAATTCTTGTCCTTCCCCAGCTTGCAGGAGGAGTTAAGCTGTTTTATGCTACCTTAGAGGACTTGAAAAAAAATGTAATATTGTTAGGTACATTTATTTAATAAAATAAAAATTATATTACCTGAACAAGGGTCCTTCAGAGGCAATTTTGGCACCGCAGACTCCAGGATCCCCCCATTTCTCAAGATATTTCTAGTTTTATTTTGCCAGTTTCTTACCACTAGAAAGTCACAACGTCACCTCATGATTAGTGGTTAACACCAGTGGTCAATGTTTAAAATGCTATAATGCTACATGGCTCGGAATTCATAGGTATACTGCATAGAGCAGCCTGGGTGTATTTACAGAAGTTGTTGTGTGCTCTATATACAGTTGCTGGATAAATATACATCTAGATAAAATATCTAAATTAGGTAAACTTGCATCCTCAGTGTGCTCATTTCATGCCCACCCCAGAATCTGAATACCTGGAGTTTAAACACTGATGTTGTTTAGACTAGACTCCAAACCTGTCCTCAAGAGCCGCCACAGGCCAGCTTTTATGGATATCCCTGTTTCAGCACAGGTGTCTCAATCAGTGGCTCAGTCAAGCACTGAGGCACTGATTGAGCCACCTGTGCAGAAACAGGGATATCCATAAAAGCTGGCCTGTGCGGCTCTTGAGGACAGGTTTGGAGATCCCTGGACTAGAGCATGCTTGAGAAAACTGAAAAACACAGGGATATCTTTAGTTACTGCTGCTGTCATAAAGAATCGTATGGCTCATTAACGTAAATGGGCCATAAAGTGTTTTGCAGCTTAGTACTTTTGAGTAAATATGGCTAACAGAGTTTGACAGAAAAAGGTTTATTTACTAAAGTCTCTTGGCTGCAAAACCAGTGCAAAAACAGAACCACTGTATTTAATCAAATAAAAGAAATATAGTTGAAACCAATTGTAGGTTTTCCTTTGCCAAATCCTGTGCGGTTTGCCTTAGTGTGTTTTGCTTCCTTGCACGGTATCATACTCGATGAGGTACTATCTGAAATTACCTGGCAAATGGAGATTTGCCAGATGTTTGTTTATAACACTTAAAGTTAAGGTGTGAGATTGAATCACCGTTCTACTACTAATCTTAGGTAAATGTGAATATGTTCCAAGTACATTTGTTAACATAGCATCATCGTGTATATTTTGGTTCATTTGTTTTTTGACTTTAGTTTCTCCTCTCTTTGTAAATAGCAAATCCAACCTTACTTCCCAGTAATCAGCAGCCTTCACAAATATATTATGCAGTTCTCAGTTAACCAGCTGCTTGTTTCCCCCCCTTACCTCTTATGTATGAGATAAATTACAACAATGGCACTCGTTATTATCAGCTGTATTCTGAGATTTTCGGCACAAATGTGTCCAATTTGTAGACATTCTTCACATAATTGCTTTTGGACAACATTATTTGCTTTATTAAATTTTTTAAAAGTAGTTATTCTTCAATCAACAACATTGTAAAGGTGGCATTCATTACGAATACTTTCTCTTCAGGGAATTTTAATCACTGCACAAATGATGCTGATGTGTGAAAGGAAAAGACATTCAAAGCAAAAATAGCTGTTAACATGCTGTATAGCTGCGTTTCCAATCCAATATAAAACCCATTCCTATTTCACATGTACTGCACAAATCTTCCAACATCAGTAATACATGTTACTACTTTTATATATGAGAGCGGTGTAAGTTACAATTATTAAAAGTAATTATCTAACAATTTAACAAACTTGCCAATTTTAGATTATAGATCACATTGGTTATTCTTCAGCCTTGTCAAATGTATTTTAAAGCCTCAACTGAGATGTTCTATAATTCCCTTTCTAGTTCTGTGACAATGTTTATTAAACAAGGTATTTATTGAAACAAATGGCTACATTCTCTTTTGTACATTAAAACAGCGGTGCACAAACTGGGGGGCGCGACCCCCAGGGGTGGGGGCGCGAGACTGCCAGCGGGGGGGCGCGGGGTTTACAGAGGCCCCGCGCGCTTCCCAAAGGCACTTAAATTAAGTGCCGGGGGAGCTGCAGGGCCTCTGTAAACCTTCACTTACCTAGGCTCCGGCGGCTTCCTTCCTGCGTCGCCATGGCAACGCGGCATCAAAATTACGCCGCGAGGTCATGTGACGTCACATTGCTATGGCAACGTGTCGTCATGACGCCGGAGCGCAGGTGAGTGGGGTTTAGGGGGGGCGCGGGAGTGAGGGGACCACTGGTAGGGGGGCGCAGGGAAAAAAGTTTGCGCCCCCCTGCATTAAAAGTCCTAATTGTGAATCTCCTGAATTTGAATCTTAAACCTCAGAGATCATTGCTAAATCTGAGAACAGATAAAGAGTGGGTGGGTGCAAATAAAATGCAAAAAAAAAAAGAAGCAATTTACTTAATAATTGTATAGAAGCACTTGGTGGTCTGTTTAAAATGTCAACATATACAGTATTCTTTAATGTTTAATGATAAGGTGCTAAAGGAGCAAAATAAATAATGTACACTTCATATACAATTATCCTAGAATTCAACATAATGAAGGTGAGAGGGAGACTAGCATCACTCTTCTCATTGATGTTTTTATGGTTTACTACTTTTTTTTTTTTTACAATAGTTGAAATATTTTTAAACGGGATTCGAACAGGGGGTTCCAACAGGGCTGAACCGTGCTATTTTTTTAGCTCCAGTTGCTGGTGTTTCTTCTGCCACTAGGGAAAGTAAAATAACAGGGTCTTTTGGGTCAATAGGAAGATACAGCATCTTTGGGGTGGGGGATGGTGACATGGCAGCTTCCTATTTGATTACTGACGGTGCCCTGTTATAAAATCCAGGTAAGTAACTGGCCACTAAATCGGTTAGCATCTCAGGAACTGGGTGGCCCCCGAATCTAAAAACATCGAGGTTTAGCAAATTCTGTAAGATAAAAAAATGCAAAATAGGTGAGGTTGCTGCTTTAAACTTAGCCCAAGTGCAGTTGCTGCTGCTTTATAACAAATAGTTTTAACAAATAAATGAAAGGTTGACTTCGTCAAACGATCCTTCACAGAAGGTACATTTGTGGTGCACACCACACTAATTGTATTTTTTATTGTATGTGAATACAATGGCACATTACTGTGCAGAACCAACATATGTGTACAATTGATTGCCATGGTTAAAATATTTCAAGGCAGCAGTAATTAGAGAACACAGCACCACGTGTCAGTTTTTAGTAAATATTTTATTATTTCACAATTTTTTCACGGTTGTTTCACTGTTTATATTCACATATAATAAAAAATAAAATTAGTGTGGTGTGCACCACAAATGTACCTTCTGTGAATGATCGTTTGACGAAGTCAACCTTTCATTTATTTGTTAAAACTTTTAACTCATGGTACATAGGTAGCACCCATTTTTGTCAAAATTAAGACTCATTAAAATAATAAATAAATAAAATAAATTGAGTGAGCGGTGTGCTCTGTCTTCTGTAATTTATGCTTTATAACAAAGGATATACAGGATTTGCTGCAGAAAAGGTAGGGAAGGCAGAGGCCCCGGTGTCGGTGCTGCACGCACGCCTGCCAGGCTGGTGGCACGTGCAGCCGATACCCATGGTTTGTGGTGAGCTGCAGGGGGAAAGACTGGGGGAGCGTGGCAGGGGCATGGTGGGGGGTGCAGCCATGAAGTCACCAAGCAGGTTTGCCCTCATTGGCTGAACTGCCTGGGGGCGTGGCCAGCGCTCTGTCGCAAGTTGTGAGCACAGATTTCCTGTCTTCCTATCAAGGGGAGACTCCTGGAGCGGGTAGGACCACGGTGGCCGGAACAGCAGGGAGCAGGCAAGGATTGTTGGGGTCAAAAGCAGGATTTGGTGGCAGGTAGAAAGCAAGATAGTCGGGGTCCAGGCAACAGGGAAGCAGTAGCAGGGCAGGGGAGCAGGAACTGAGACCAGGGAGCAGCGAACAAATGGGGAGGAACAGGAAACTATAAGGACAGAGGACAGGAGCAACAAGAGAAGACAGACAGAGGAACCCCAGAGCAGACAGAAAACAGCAGCACAACCGGTGGACAAAAAAAGGAACTATGGCTTGGAGCAGGATGTCTAGGAGACCCTGACACTTCAAAGAAATCTGGTCACACAACACGGCGGGCAAGGTACAGTAGGAAGCGGGCCCGTCCTCACTGAGGGCAGCTCTTGTCCCTGCAGCACACGCCATAGCGAGCGCTGCAGTAGGCAGCGGAGACCTGGCGGAACACTCTATCCCATTCAGACCAAGTATTTGACTAGTTTCCCAATGAAGGAGGGAAGCTAGGTATAGTCGGGAGATGTATTCTTCGCAAGGAACTATGACCTAGACGGCCCTATCGGGTGAATGGTCTGGAGACACAAAAGGCTATTGCTGTTCTAAGTCACCTTAAGGCGGGTAGTCAAGATAACTAGAAGGGGAAATCCCAGGAGCCACCAAAGGAAGGGTCTGCGATACTGGCAGCCAAAAGGGGCGGCGTAAGGGTACTGCATAGGGAAGAAACCCAGAGTACTACTAGCCAGTAGCCAGACTAAAAAACCACAGAGTGCTTGTAATGGACTAAGATCATGTACAGCATATTGAGATGGAGCTTTGCTAGCCTGGGGTACAGCCTACTCTTGAGAGACTGCTAATCTATGTGCTGTGATGAACCACAAGAAATGAGTTCCTGCCAAAACCGCGCAGACCGCGTGGCGAAGTTACAAACTGCAGAAACCAGTGTTGCAAGTATGTTGTGGAGTGGCACGAAAGCCATAACCACACCCTTTATGTGCAGCTTAGGACTTCTGGTTCCACCAGGGGAGCAGACAGTGAGGATGTTGTGATTATGAGAGGGGCTGCTGACGACGACGTGCCTGCTCTTCAGATCGAGGAGCGTGTCATAACTTCCAAGGTTAAACCCATAGGTGAACTGTTTCAAAATGGCGTCCGGCTTCCCACCGACGGCCACAAGGTTGTGCTCAGCATGGATGCTAAATCCCATGCTAGTGGGTGCACCCTTTTCCCGGGGACTTGGGACCCGTCTAAGGCAAGTAAACAAGGACTCCACCCCAGCGATGTGACTTACTCAGTCAGGAGCCCAAATCACGCCCTGTCACTGTGGGACCCTCCTCTGATCGCCACCAGAGGGAGGGGCCATGGTAACAGCCAATTCTTATCGACTACCAAAGATAAGGGAGGAGTTGGAAGTGCCCGACCGCACCCTCAGTTCTTCGGAGCCAGCAGCGAAAGAGGAGCTACTCTACCTGTGATATAGTCGGAACCAAAATGGTGGACTGTGCTGCAGGACATTACTCTTTGCCCGGAAGATACCTAGAAGTAATATCTGGGGATGCCACCCGCTTGATATGCCTATGTCCAAATTGTGCTTATCCGGGTCAAGACCTGGTTTGTGGAGCTATGTGCCCTGCCTGTGGTGCCAGCTACTTCACACCCGGTGTGTCATCGTCAATGTCCTGCCTGCCTGGCGACCTGATCGACTCTGATTTCGGGTCGGACGATGGCGAAGTTTCTGTCCGTACAGTGGAGACTGGCTCAGTATTTGAGACGGTTCCACAGCTGGAGCCGATCCATGAGCGAGCCACCGAGCCTAAAGCCACATCCAGCATGTGCCACAGCTCGGCTCCTATGATGTTGCCACTACTGGTGCGTGGTTCTACTTTTGTCCTTAAAGATGAGGACTTTGACGGATATTCCAGACATTGGTGCAGCTTAATGTCTTGATGACTTAATAAATTTATACTTTTGTTACCTGGGTCCTCCCTTTGCTCCTACCGGATCATGCGCTCCTTACATCATCTGCATTGGTGCAAGTTAGTCTGGACGTCTCACATGGGAGGAGTGGAGCACCAGCGGAGTCTTTGGTGGGTGTCAAAACTCGGCGAGGCGAGCAGTAGTCGAAATGAGCCTCAAGTGATCCTCGGGATTCCAGTCTATCCGCGGAGCAGTGAGGAACCACCTCCTTACTCCCAGCAGGACCCGATGACGATGCCCGCTGAATCAATACCTTCCGCTGCCAGCTCTGATGCCAAGGACGAAAGCAGCGATCTTGATCAGGATACAGTAATGCCGGAATCTAACGACGTTCTTCCAACGGCGACTGCCGGGGCGGACAAGAAGTGGCCGATTTCCGCTCCGGTGAGTACCGCACCTGTTACCTTTGCTCCAAGTATGCAATCTCCGAGAGGGGCTCGTAGGCCTTTTCCTGGACGTTCACAAGGTTCC
Organism: Ascaphus truei; assembly: GCF_040206685.1. Lineage (NCBI taxonomy): Eukaryota > Metazoa > Chordata > Amphibia > Anura > Ascaphidae > Ascaphus > Ascaphus truei. The sequence goes on along the minus strand of NC_134487.1, from coordinate 92,361,519 downwards.
AGTTCTGTTACAGTGCTCCCGCTCACACGTGAGACTTTAGCTGAGCACCAGAACTGTGCTATGGAACAATCCTTTCCACCGCCAATAGTGTCTTATATTGCCGGTATGGAGGGATCACCTCCTTGGGAAGTGGAGCAAATTAAGGACAATGTTTCTCATGTTCCTATAGAGACTATTTTGCTTGAACCAGACATGCCTGTGAATTTCAAGCGTATAGCGAGGTGGGAAAGAAACAGGTTGAGATCTAAATTCTATTTTCAGGAATCAGTTGAAGGGGATTTAGAGTTTGAGTATAGTACTGAAGATGAGGATATTAAAAACATTGACACATAAAATACATAGAATACATAGCGAAACTTACATATGTGCTACAGTAAGTGGATGGCGCAAACTGGGAAATCAGGATATTTGTCTGACAGGTGATGTTGCATTGGGTCCAGACCACGAACACCATAAGCTGTGTAAGATCTTTAAACTTCTCTGTACCGGTACGCAGCCCAACCAATCGGAACGCACGCAGCAACCTCATGTGACCTCTACAGAAATAGTCGAAATAGATGTATGTATATTAGAAATCACAGTGATTAGTAGAAAGGGCAATTAGGTTTGAGTATTGTAACACAAATTAAAATAAAGTAAAACTAATACAAACCACATGCTTTAATCATGCAGTGTTTAACAAAGACAACCTGATCAAATGAGTATAAGCAGACCATACAGAACAATATACTTTCTTGTAACAATAGCAAGACAGACAATTTGAATGATGGTTTTACTTAAGTTACCATGACTGCTAAAAGCATTTATAAACTGAACCTGTGAAATTAATTTGGGGGAAATCTGTTAAGTGTCTTTAGTCAAATATTTTGATCCTTTCTAACACTATAAATCATTTATCTAACAAGAGACAATTTAACCATGTCTATATATGGCATATACTAGCTATTACATGTCCAAATTCTAAACTATGAGGATGCTTACATAAATATTGTTCTCCGTGGTATTGTGTCTGAAAAGTGGAGTTCTTCCCGTAAGTGAGAGAGAGCATGCCAACTTCTTTTTTTGATGAACAGTTAAGGCACTAACATTAATTAAAATACAGGAAAATAATCTACAATAAGGTAATATAAAACACTTTGTGGAGGGGCCTACAATATTTTGCTTTGCATTACTTTACAGGCCTCTTGCAGTCCAGAAGTAAAAAAAAAAAAAGTGTGATTTATATCACAAAGGTTTATTCAGATAATTACTTAATTATAGAAGGACATTTATTAAACATGAGGTGTCATGCAGTGGAAGAATTACCATATGTGCAGCCGATTTAGCTTCACCATGGCCCATCACCTTTAGGGACCCATCCTCCACGTACCAAAACGCTGTTCCAATACCTATTTTAGCAGCTTGAACAGCGTTCTGGGCATTTCTAATGACCACCCTCTCTCCAAGGTGTGTGGAGCCTTACACGGTGATGGAGGGAGCACACCCAGCTGGTCCTAACACGGACGGTAGGCATCACTGGAAGTCGGGCCCAACTTCAGCAATTGCTGTCTGGGTGGGCGCTATCTGTTGCCTCGGTGTGAAGAACTTCTGCACAGGTAGGGCCCTGGGTGAGAGAGGGGCCTTCTTTTTTTTTTTTTTTTTTTTTTTTTTGACTTGCAACTTGTTTCACCCCTGCTGTCATATAAAGTCAGTAAGGGAATAATTAAATCGAAAATTGAACATTAATAGAATACATAAAGTATCCCGTAGCAGTTATATCAATCCCTTAGTGAATATATTCTATACAGATTGTTGAGAAAAAATTAGGATATGATCCCATTACACCATGTGCCAAGGAAGTTTCAGGTATTATGGATATGGGTAAAAATATTCCTGGAGACCGGTAAATATACATCTTAGCAAGATACATACAGCTCAAACCGTTATAGCGCGATCCCTTACAACACGGATCCGCTTATAAAGAGGTCTGAGCGTGGCTCTCATACAAGAATCAAACCCAGGACCTTTCGTATGCTAGTACCAATTCTCTACCTGCAAGCCACAAATACTCCATGTGTCTTATGATCAGCATTCAATTCATTGACATCTCTTTATTTAGAATCCATCACCCACATTGTTAACTAATTTTCTAGCAACAACGTTACATTCAATGCAGAGAGCTCCATAGCTGTTTGTTTTGATTTTTACAAAAACAAAGTGACGTCACGATACTTCATGCAATGAACACACCCTGATCCGGCCAACTACATGCCCCCCCCCCCATAAACGCCACCCCCACCCCCGCTCTCACATTCAACAAGAACAGCCCAGCACTCCTGCTTGGAGAGTTGGTGATGTCACCGATCTCAAGCATGAACGCGCTCAGCCACTCCATAAAAACACACTATCCTTACATGACCTCGATGCTCATTAACCAATCATAATGGAAAATGTGTTTGCCATCTCTATGATACCATTATTAAATACTCTGTATTTTCTCTACTGGACACAATACCTCCTTATTCAGTGGTTCAATAAACATACTTCTTTTATGTTTTGAGAATTATTAACAGTCGCTAATAAAAACAATTGTACAATATTCTGCTGTCATTCAAACCACTCTTTAAGAGAACCAGAACTTCTATGAGAATCAAAACATATGTGAACCAAATTTTAACATCATTTATTTATAAAGTATCGGACACTTATTTCTGGCATTAAGCACAAGATATATATTTGCCGTTCAACTTCGGCTTTGAAACCTATAAATAGTGAAAAGAAAATGCAGCCAAGCAGATAAACAATTGCTCTTCAAAGACTAGACCAGCTTGTCAAATTATATTGCAAGTATTTTAGCACCAGGCAGCAGTTTTCCTCAGATTAAATTGAGTACGCAGAGCAGTAAATGTTAGTAATATATCACGACTATAAACCATGAAGTTGGAATTAAATATAAAGAATGTATTCAGCGTTCAAGTTCTTACCACATAAAAGAGGTCACATAATTGTCCGTTGATTTAAAATGTGTTCAGTTATGTGGTGTTTGCACTGAGAAAAATAGAGTGAAATTGTAATCCCCTGCCCATTGTAATTTGCCATTGTCCTTAGAGTAGATTGAAGACAGGATTTATTTCCTCTTAGAATAAATATATTACATTTCAATACATATAAAATTAGACCTGTGAAATCAATAATAAAATATAATTATATGTTTTCTCTTTAATGTCACATTCCTGTTTAGGTGAATTTCAGAACCTACAGTATTAGAATTCTAAATTTTATTGGAATATCATAATTTACTAGAAACAAGGGTTTTATTTCACTGGGGATTATTTTAGAATATTCTATATTTGTTTCTTTTGTGCTGCTTTAAACTAGAGATATTCTAACCTTTTCTTTGGGGGGAACTACTTCAAATCATGGGGTAGGCTCACATATATATTACAGGGCCCAGCGCTGTTGGGTGTCCCATGCACTTGTAGCAGGGTTCCCCCTGGGCCTCCCTTACCTCCGCTTAGGGGGGGGGGGGGAACCCCTGCGCTGTGTCAGGGAGCTGCAGGGGTGAGTGCGTCACCGGGGGCTCCTGGCGGCATCTACAGCCAGGCGCCGCCATCTTTAAAACGTTTGCGCATGTGCAGCAGAGTTGCGATGGCCATTAATGAGTTTGCAGATGGGCAGAGGTGGCGCTCCATAGCGCAGGGACATCCCCAGTCGGTGCATGCGCGGACAGAGCCTGTGGAAGCCATTACAGATTGCGTATGCATAGTTACGATCGCGCACGCGGCCCCAATGCTAAAGAGGTCCTGAGTGGACTACAACTCCCAGCAGCCTCTGGGGACAGCCCTTTCACCCAGATCACATGCAGCCAAACAGCCACTAAGGCTGACAGATTCTCATGCTGCATTTGGATACATTGTTGTGTGCAGTCAGGAAGCAGAGTGTGAAACACATGAGTGAGTCAGAGCTGGGAGCAGGTTGGGGAAGGGTGTGTGTAGGGAGCAGTAGCCCCGGCATACTAGGTCAGGTTACCCCCCAGGCCTCAGGTAGGCCCTGAGCCATACCATAGATTGTGGTTGCGACAGGGACAGGCCCTAGGTAGGTGCTCTGCCCCTTTAGTTATTTGTTAAATTCAGGGACACAGCTGCAGTGCTGCGAGCCCCTGACAATTGTGTCTGGACGCAGACATCACTCAAGATAGAGACTATCTTCCTGGTGGTATTGTCTGGAGGGACGCCACCCCACGCATCAAGAGCGGAAGCATCATGGATCACGCTTTCGGATCCATCAGCCAAGTACAGCATCTGCGCGCCCGGGTGTGGACACACCCGGCAGGTACCATCAAGTCAGCAAGTGCACCAACTACACACCTCATATTAGTGGGCAGCGCTGTTCCACACTTGGGTGGGGTTGTGGGGACTTTTGAGACACTTGGGTGGATGGTGGTGGGGTTGAGGCCCCGTGAGGCCGGTTACAGTGTGACATATATTGTGATGCTATTGATGTCATATGGTTATTGTTATAAGGTTAGTGTTATAAGGTTATTGTGCATATAGTAAACTGTTTTATCCATACCCTGGTGTAAGTACTTACTGTATGTGGTTCCTGTGTAAGGGGTTATTCTACACACTAGAATCCCTGCACAGGTGGAGGCGCTGTAAGCAGTACGTTCCAGGATACACCCCAGGCTCCCAGTGCCGGAGGTTCAGGCCTGCTGTGAGCCTATCAGGTATTGCACCACACCCAGTAACATATGTAGATTCCCCACATGGTCCATATCTGCGATTGGAGGGGGGAGGGGGGGAACTGTGTTACACACTAATGACTATTGTTATTTTAAGATTGTTGTTCAACATTAATGCAATTAAAGGATCTATAATGTTAACCACCTAAGCCTATTAATGGAATGAAGGAAAAAATAAAGATTGACAGCTTCAGTAAGATGAAGAGTAGTCAAGATCCTCTGGATTTGAAGGTGAAATGCTTGAGGTCTCCCCACTCACCAGCTTTCAGCCTCTAAAAAGGATATTGATTTTATTCTACCCCCATTTGAGAAGTAATTGTTTAAAGAGTGAAATGGAATGCCTAGCTGTTGTAACCAGAAATTATGTGTGCTGCAATTTCCTGAATTCTGTGACACTGCCATGTCTAAATTAAGATGTGCAGTTAACTTGCACTTGTTTTGGTTGAGTGTACACTTTATTTCTCTACAAAGATGAGATAACTATCATTTTTTTTAACGTTTTAAAACCTATTCCTTTCCAGGGAGCTATCTGTTTCTAGAGACAGGACCCCGGTTATACTTATGTATCTGCCTATTGCTCCAATGATAATCATCCTGAAATGATTTGTTTAAAAATATATAACTAATAAAGTACCTCAACTGTGCAAAATTAGAATGCTGAGACACCTTGTAAGATTCTGGTGACCTTGATTGTCAAAGTTCATATGTCATTAAAAAATGTTTGGAGCCTTATGATACACTGCTTGGGATACTAATTTAATGTTATATATATATATATATATATATATATATATATATATATATATATATATATATATATATATATATATATATATATATATACTTAGTTAAGTTATGGTGGGAAAAAAAGGTGACAAAAACCCTCCACAGCAAAGCATATAGCAAATGGAACTATTACTGTATGCTCATTTGCATGTCTTAGACAGGTCTGCAACCCTGCTTTTCACCATTATCACCCAGCACACAGCATTTCCACTGCAGCAAGGGATTCTGGGAAATGACATGCAAATGAGCACACAGTGCCACCTTTTCCTTCAAAACCATTAACATGGTTCCCTATAGGCTTATGTTTGCTTCATGGTCACAGCTTTGAGCACAGCCAGGGTTAAGATGCATAGCCAGTAATCGCGACGAAACGCGTAGGGCTAAGATCAAGGACTCTTTTAAGCATATATACTTATGAACTTTGCCTCTATATCATCTTTAATGTTGATATGAACTACCAACTTATCCCCCTGTGGTGTGGTGAATCTGCCGCCCGTGGGAATCTCACTGAGAGCTTGGCTACCAAGAACCACTATCATGAGACTTGGACTGGAGAAGGAGTATAGTGTGGACGCGCACACCCGAAGTAATATTTGTTAGTAGATTAACATCTGGATGATTCTTAAAAAATAAAAATACTAGGAGTTTTTGTGATTACACTTATATATATTTTCCTGGGCTGGGGGGTGAGGGGAAGAGAATGCCAATGAAATGGCATGTAGGACACCATTTCTGGACAATTTTCCAGAACTTGGGAGGGTCAGGAGGAAAGGGCAGAGTCCAGGGAAGGTTGTGACCAAAGGTCTCCCACTGGTTTTGCACACTGACTGAAAGCGGAGCTTTCTCCTTCACTGCCAAAATGGCGCTCGTGAAACTCTTGAGTCGGATCCCTTCATCTGGCAATGTTCACCGTAGGCGCTCTCCTAATTGGCAGCTCCATATTTTCCTTTTGAAATGCTGAAATCCAAAGGAAAAACACTCCAACGCACAGCCAGAAATAGAGTGGGTCCCAAACAAAAAATGTTAGTAAAAAATATTCTTTATTGGTCCATATTAAAAAACGGAGGTAAGTACCCTCCTACGCGTTTCGTACCTAGTGGTACTTTATCAAGGAGTGATATGTTCACCCTATGTCAACCTTTAAATACACTACAGACTATTCCAATTCGCGCCAAAATGACATCCTGGTAGACGCACACACCTCCACGCAAATGACGTCACGCGTCCCGACGCGTATTAGCGCCGCCCTCCTGTCCCCGGCATAGCAACCCACCCGCATCCTCCCAGTAGAGCTGAAGGTAACGGGCCCGCCCCCGGCCAGCCCGCTCATGGTCTCCTTCCCCCCTGTTAAACAGTAATGAGGAAGACAGACCTATCGATTGGAGCTGGTCCCGGGAGCCCGGCCCCAGCCCCACAGGGTAGACAAAAATTACATGAGTGCGTCACATGCCGGGAGCCAGACGGAACTCCCACACGTCAGAGCGGCCCGCCCACACATGCAATGTTGGCTCGGGGAAGCCCTGATATGTTCTCCAAAGACACACAACTTTATTAACACATACAATGTCAATCCAGTGACCCTATACACAAAAAATAATAAAAAATATATAGTGCATTGAAAAACATATTGCTACATTTATAAAACCACAAAAAAGAGAAAAATAAAGAAAAAATAATAAAGTCAAAAATAAAGTAATTATATAAAAGAAAAAAACATGGTCATTGCTTATATACCTCACTAGCCCCAGTTACCTATCCTTTGCATCTTTATAAAGGACTTATACTACTATTGAATCAAGACTGGACACAAATGTTGGAGCGCATATCACTAACCTGTTCTTCCTTTTGAAATGACATCATGATCGGCCAATGGCTAGACCTGTAGCCGTGCCCCCTCTTCTCTGATCGTCCCATTTGTCCTTCCCGTTTCTCTAGGCATTCGAATGGCAGGATGAAATCAGGCAACATAGTGGTACATGTATGTAATGCTTTAGCATGTGGGGCTGTAGTAACACCTTCCTGGACTCTCCATGTCAGAGATCAGTTTCCCCTTGAGAACCATGCCCCTGTTGCTCATGGGTAGTCTCGGTAGTCTGAAAATACGAGGCAAAAAAGAGAGCAAAAACAGTACACTGCCAGGGAGCCAGGTGGTAAGAAAAATAAGCTTCTATTTATTCAGCACAACTCAATAACATCACCCTAGGGGGTGAGACAAGTTCCTTCTACGCGTTTCGGACAATAGAAGTCCTTTATCATGGAGTATTACTGAATAGTATTGTGCTGAATAAATAGAAGCTTATTTTTCTTACCCCCTGGCTCCCTTGCAGTGCACTGTTTTTGCTCTCTTTTTTTTCTCTTGGACTAATCTCTACAGTTTGCACGCCCTTTGGATTCACCACCCAGGACACTTGAGGACAAATGGAGTGGGTAAGATTTATCTTATTATTCATTAAGTGATGATTATTTATGGAGTAGTACCATTATCAGTACATATTGTGTCTCCAATGAGTTTTTATCAAGGTGTTTTTCTGCATTATTGATTGTTCCCTTCAGGAGATTTGTTTATTGGTCTCTCACACATCACTATTAACTTCAAATACCCACTCCATAGCTTATTCAGTCCTATAGTCCTGGTTTATTATTATGGACATTTGCGTATGAAGTTCCATCATCTCTGGAGCACCCATTTCTCCATATATCCCTAAACGTTGAAAATACGAGGCAGCATGTAGGAGGACATGTGCAGAGGTACACAATGGAGACTGTTGTAAGGTGAAATCATAACAAGGCTTTATTGTGCCTGTCGCTTAAAACACAGCAAAAAACCAACATAAGCGAAATAGTGAGCCAAACAAAGAAAACCTATCTCTGCTTTGGAGACTATATACACATGTAGCTTAGCCCTCTCTGACTGGGTTGGTTAGCTAGGCTCTTTTCCAGCCACAAATCATGGAGACATTTATCAATACACAGACCTAGGTAATAATCTTATATGAAAAAGTCTTATCTGTTAGCTGGGCTGCTGTAGGGGAAGCTTCTCTGCTCTCCTGGATCCGCACCCTTGTGTGCACAGAAAATGTCAGGCTCCAGGTTAGAATCTTGTCCTCTTTGTCCTGTGGTCAGCTTGTCACTCAAGACATCTGCCCTTCCTTGGTTCAGCCCAGTTGTGGACTAAGGAATCTCTGCTCTGTCTCCAAAGTTCAGCTCAGGTGTGAGCAAAGGAGTCTCACTTCCTGTCTCAAAAGACAGGCTTTTCTAAGCAATCAGGCAGGTGGTGTTAGTTAATTGCCTACCAGCAGTTAACCACCACACTGCAGGATTAGAGGCACATTTGTAAACAGGGATAAGTCCCCTGTTACATACCTCCCCTGTTTGTGGGAAGCTCGGGCTTACCACGGCCAAAGCCCATCCTTCCACTCTCATTCAAGATCTTTCTGTGACTTGAATGAGAGTGGATGGAGGAAGAGAACCCTCTGTCCCGCTGGGATTGGAGCCCTTTCTCCAGTTTATTTTTGTCTCCTCCCAAAGGTGCTTGAGATCAGCACTCCTCAGTCGCTCGAGGAGGACTTTTCCCAAGTAAAGTCTTTTTACCGAGTGCGCGGTCATGAGATTTCCGTTGCGTCGGGCACTCCTCTTTTTGTAGACAAACTGTATGGCAACAGTTGTAGAGCAGTTAGGACTAGCCCTTCAAGTTTTCCGCTCCTGAAGCGGTCTTTCTGCACCTCCCCCACACAACGGAGTCGCCAGTTCAGCTTCTTTGGGACTGAGTTGCACCTCCACCTCTCTTTCCAGAGAACGTCCTATCTTTTCAGCTTCCTCAGCTAAGGATTCTTCTAGCTTTGATTCTGCACTCCTACCTCTGTTTGTTGCCTGTTGGGCAGCTGTAGGTTTGGCTAGTGCTTTCTTAGGTGGCTCAAACTTCGTAATCTTGTTTTGAAGGTGCGTGGAGTCCCCAACTCTCACTGTACCCTTGTCCTCACGGGCATTAGTTACTGTGGGATACCGGTGCTTGGGCAGAGCCAATACCTTTTTCCATATTGGAGGAATCTGTAAGTTACTGGTCTGCAGAGTCTCAACCTGTTTGAGTGCGTCTTGCAAGTCTCTTCTCAGGGAATTTATCTGCGCACTTTGCTTTCTCTGAGTCTGTATCAGTGTCTCCTTCATATTCTGGAGCTCTATAATTTTTGTCGTTAAGGTTGCCGCTGCGTCTGTTTTCTCCTTGGTGTACTGACTCAAGGGAATGGAACAGTCTCTCTGTCTCTCCAGCTCTTGCTCCAGTTTCTGAGCCTTCTCACGCTCCCTCTCATACAGAGTCACCTGGTATCGAAGCTCAGACTCCAATGATGCTCTGAAGACATGCAGCGTGGCCTTTAGCTCCTCATACTGCTCTGTGGGGACGTACTGGGTATTCAGACGTTCCTGCAGCGCTTGTACCTCTTTAGCAGCCTGCAGCTTTTCGTCCTGCAGCGTTTGCTGCTTCTCCTCAGCATACTGGAGGTGTGTAAGCAGATCTTGCAGTTGGTTCTGCAGTCGGTGCTCTGCTTCAAACTTTTCCTTGACTTCGTCTGTCAACTGAAAATTTTCTTCTTTCAGTTTTAAGTTTTCTCTTTTTAATCTTGAAATTTCTCCTTTTTCAGTCTCTGTATTATTCAGGGCCTCTTTGCAGTCCTCCTTCCATTTACGCACATCTGCTTTGAGAATGACAATCTCCTGGCGTGAGACTTCCTTCTCTAGGTTGAGGGTCTGATGCTCCTTCTGAGAGACTTTGAGATCTGTATCAAGATTGACAATAGTTTCTTTAGATATGTACAGCTCCTCAGTGAGACTGTGTAGTTCCTTTCTGGAAAATTCCAGTTCTGTGCGGCAGCTGTTGGTCTCATGATGTGAGGCATCCAGTGCTCTGCGGAGTGTCTGAAACTCTTTCTGAGATACGTCCACCTCTGTCTGGACATTGTTGACCTCCTGTTGTGAGGCATTCAGCTCTACGCGAAGAGCGTGAACCTCTTGCTGAAAGACTGTCATCTGCTTTAGTGCCTCCTCATACTTCCGCTTCAGCTGAGTCATCATTTTATCAGATTGGCTCTGCTTTTCATCCATGGCGGAAATAGTAGCATTTGCAGTATCTAGCTCAGTCTTGAGATCGTCCAATTCTGTCCTGGCTGCAGAGTACATCGCGAGCACATGTTCCTGTAGCTTCACGTTATTTTTCAGTAGCTCCGCGTAACCATCTTTCTTTTGTTTCAATTGTTCACGGAGTATATCACAGTCACGCCTGGCATTTTTCAGGGCATCCTCAGGGCTGGTCAAGGGATCGACACTCACTGGTTCTGGCTCCGCTTCCCTGGGATGGTTGGTTGAGGGTTCCTCACTGTTGGCACCGGAGAGACACTTCTTTGGGGTACACGACTTCTGCCTTGGGCCCTCTGGATATTCGGTTAACCGCGGGACGAATTCTCCATTTTCTCTAGGCTGCAGGGCATCTCAGCCCCCCTTTTCCTCCACAGGATCTGCGGACGTGTCTGTTCCTTCCATGGTAAGTGAAGAACCGCTTTTCTTTTTCCGCCTTTTTGATTTGGATGACACTGTCCCTTCAGGGATACTGGGGTCTCCATCTTCATTTGAAGTTTTAGCAGCGTCACTGGATCCACCCGGCTTTTCTTGCAACTGTAATAGCTGACGGAAATATTCGGTGATCTACTGCTCCTGCTCTTTCTCCTGCTGATCATATTCGTCATCAAAGGGAGCGGTCTTTTCGGTTCGTGCCGAGTTCAGGCACCCCCACCATTCTTGGGGTGTTTTGTGGGTGTGACTCGGTTCGGGTTCCCCGTAAGAGATGTCTTCCTCTTTATTGGACTGGAAGGGCCACTCTTCCGTGGGGTAGGGTTTATTACAGGAACGCTGCATCTTGTCCTCCATTTTTAGGCTATCAGGTGTAATTTTCTTCCTGACCTCAGGAGTCGCTATTGCAGCTGTTGCCACTGTATTTGCTAGAACCCCCAATTGTGGTAGTCCTACAGGTGGGCATATTTTGCTTGTAGAGGTCGTAGCTCTCACAGGCATCTCTGTAGACTTTTCTTTCTTGGGTAAGTTTTACAATATCAGCAGTGCTGTGCATGCATTTTCTCTTATCAGGTATACAAGATGTGCAGTTGCTAGGTAAAAACGTCTATTTGCTTTACACCATTTACTTGCTAGGTTTAATCTCTCATTAGGTATGCTGAATGTGTAGTTGCTAGGACAAAACTTCTGTTTGCTTTACACCATTTACTTGCTAGGTGCAATTCCTCCGCTTCAGCAACAGAATTTGGTTTTCTGCTTGAGTTCAGTAATTTTCAGTCTCATCTTTGGGTATTATGGCATTCACACTTCACACTTTGGGTGTCTGTTTTGCTCCCAAGATACATAGGTAGACTTTTTTCACTTGCAGAAAAAAAACCATTCTTTGCAGTGGAATATTTCTTTCATTCCCGGCAGGGTGACTCAACACTCAGCAATTGGCTTTGGTATACCTTTTACACAGTTCAGCAATCCCTTTTTCCCCTGTAGGGCAATTTTACACTCAGCATTTGTTTGCTAATAATTCCCCTGCTTCAGCACAGTCTTGTATCAATTTTCACACTTTTCTGCATATACGCCATTCACAGCTGGTAGCCCTATGCGGTGTGGCAACCTTTATTTGCAAAATCAGTACCGCTCGTGGGTCACCATCTGTATTCACTGCTTCAGCGAAACTTTTGAAAACAACAAACACCTATCCCTTTTTAAGGGCTGACTAACTTCTTGAACCCTGACTATGGTTGGAAGGCAAAACCCCTATTTCAATGACCATATTACACTTTGTGATAGGTAAATAAGGTTTAGCTGCTTCAGCAGCCTCTCTCCTCTTGGGATTGGGGAAAAGAGTCCATCTGTGGTTTTGTAGGTTTCAGTGCAGTGTAAGTTTCCTGCCTGGGTGTGTATCCCTTTAATTCTGGTCTCTGTATGGAGGCGTGGGTTAAAATCCCACTTCATACACCATATGTAGGAGGACATGTGCAGAGGTACACAATGGAGACTGTTGTAAGGTGAAATGATAACAAGGCTTTATTGTGCCTGTCACTTAAAACACAGCAAAAAAACAACATAAGCGAAATAGTGAGCCAAACAAAGAAAACCTATCTCTGCTTTGGAGACTATCTACACATGTAGCTCAGCCCTCTCTGACCGGGTTGGTTAGCTAGGCTCTTTTCCAGCCCCAAATCATGGAGACATTTATCAATACACAGACCTAGATAATAGTCTTATATGAAAAAGTCTTATCTGTTAGCTGGGCTGCTGTAGGGGAAGCTTCTCTGCTCTCCTGGATCCGCACCCTTGTGTGCACAGAAAATGTCAGGCTCCAGGTTAGAATCTTGTCCTCTTTGTCTTGAGGTCAGCTTGTCGCTCAAAACATCTGCCCTTCCTTGGTTCAGCCCAGTTGTGGACTAAGGAATCTCTGCTCTGTCTGCAACGTTCAGCTCAGGTGTGAGCAAAGGAGTCTCACTTCCTGTCTCAAAAGACAGGCTTTTCTAAGCAATCAGGCAGGTGGTGTTAGTTAATTGCCTAGCAGCAGTTAACCACCACACTGCAGGATTAGAGGCACATTTGTGAACATGGATAAGTCCCCTGTTACACAGCAGTAATTTGAAGACTTTGCTGCCACGGAAGAGACCAGATTTGTGGGAGACAAACTGGGTAAGCGGGCTTATATCTCACACCTATTGATTTAGGAGACCACAGATAACCCCGTAAGTGCAGAATATGGCTATTTTAGGTGTTTACACAGTTTTGTTTGTGTATTTTAACTGTGTTTTATGCTTGTACCGTTCCCTTTTGGCATTTGCTAGAACAAACCTCTGTTTATTTAACCCCTTACTCTGCCTTGTGCTGGGATCCCTGTATAAGTCACCTGGTCTTCTGTAACAGAAGTCATGTTCTGGTGGCATAGCAGTGGTATGCACACAGGCTCAATGCAGTAATTTCTTGGACAGCAAAAAGGTAGCCACCTACTGCCTGGACTATGGCATATGCATGGAGAAATGTGACAGGCTAGACCTTATCCAAGACTTTGTGCAGCATGAGGAGCAAGCCCTGATGGAAAAAGTAGCAAACAGTAGATCCAGGTATTCTATCAAGGGCCACCGCCTGCTTGCTCAGTGTCCAGATCCCCCTGAGCCAGCCAACTCCTGCCAGATCTACCAGCTAAGAGAGTTACATAAGTGACTGCAAGAGCCCACTGCATCCGCCACAACATGACTGCAAGAAATGTTGGTGGCTTTAGGGCCTAACCCCTCAGCCGAGGTGTGCCTGATGGCCCTCTAGGACCACCATGTGCTTGTGCTTGCAGAGGTGTAAAGATCATGGCGCAGCCGGTCCCCAGCCCAGAAACTAGAGTCCAGCTATGGACACTCCCCCACGACTCACCTACAACAGGTTCCCCAAATTCCAGGAGGCAGCTGTGGACATTGATAGATACCTGTGGCTAGTGGGCAACACTGCTGCCTTCATCGCCTCCCTGAGGAAGACTGGGTGAAGTATCTGACCCTTCAGTTAGCAGGCAAAGCGGCAAAGGTCTACAGATAAGTGGGGCCAGGGGATGCTGGAAACTACCAAGTGGTTAAGCTCCTCCTACCGGACCGGTATGAGGTAATCCCAGAGTACTACCGGATCCAGCTCTGGACGCTGAATCAGAGCCACTACATATGAGAAATAGGACCTTGTAACTAGGGAACAGATTCTCTACAAATTTATGCTTGAGGTGCAGGAGTGGGTCATGAACCGAATGGCGGATATTGTTAAAGCGTAGAACTCATCTTCCAAGATGGAAGATGAGTTCTTGGCGGCACGTCCACAATTCTGCCGCCAAGCCCTAGCAAGTTCCCCAGCCAACATTAAACCGAGTTCCCATCCACCAGAGAAGGCAGAGCTACCGAGTTGAAGGAGCGACTGCTCCCCAAGAACACCCCCAAACTACATCCCGGCTGACAGTTTACACATGAGCATGTGCTATCTGTGTGGCCTGGCAAGTCATATGTGTGCCAATTGCCCCAACTGTGCCCTGGCAGTGAACATCAATTCCGTTATCACAAGCCCCAGGACTGATCACCTGCTTTGGATTGGCATCCACCATGGAGCAGCACCAGGCGATTCAGCTGGCAATGTCTGACTTGACCCCAGTGGTTATACCGACCCCACCTAGCCTGAGAGACACAAAGTTGCTGCAATAGGGCTCAAGCCCAATAATGCGCATCTGAGCCCAGTGAGTATTGGCTTCGAGATGGTGGTCAGTTTGCTGGACACTGGGTAAAAAGTAACTCTGGTCCGAACAGATATGGTCTGATCAGAGCACATTTTACCCTGTGAAATTCATACCTGGTGAAGATGCCCGATGGAACCTCCTGGTTCGTCCAGGTTGCCTGTGTGTTCCTTGATTGGGGAGCGGGCAGAGGGATCCACGATTTATGGGTGCTAGACAGTGATATTCTGCTGGCTAATGACATGGGCTTGCTAGTCTGCCACTTCAAAGAAGAAGATGGCTTGGTGTCAGCTATTACCTGTAGTCAAAGCCAGCCTCTTGCCAGCCATGAGGCTCCTAGCGTTTGGAAAGCAGAGCCCAAACCCATCACTCCCAAGAACTTGGAGCCAATGCCTATAGAGGTCACAACAGAGACCAGAGTGGTAAGCAGGTGAGAACCTAACCTGACTGACCCCTCTAACCCTGGCATTGTGACAAGGGAGTTCGGAACAGAGCTGTGCATTTTGGGAAGCTGTACGGCCTAATCCAGATTTGAAGGGAATGTGGTAGATTGCTGCCAATCCAGGCTCTAAACCCGGATTCGAGTGGTTCCTGTGGTAGCATGGATTCTTGTACATGATCAAAAAACCCTGTGGCTCCGCACCTTCCGTGGACTGGAACTAGACAGTTAGTTATGCCTATGGCATACTGGGCCCAGCTTCTTCGTTTGGCCCATGCAATCCAGTTAGCTGGTCATCAAGGAATGAACTGCATGAGAGTCCGCATTATGCAGAATTTCTACTGCCAAGGTTGCGAAGGTTGTGACAACATTCTGTAATGCCTGTGAAAGCTGCCAGCAAGTAGGCAAGTGTAGTGTTGAGGCGAAAGCACACCTGAAACCACTACCTGTGATTGAGGAACCCTTCCAGCAGGTAGTTGTGGATACAGTGGGCCCCTTAATGATCTTGAGTCAAATGGCTAAGAAGTGCATTCCCACCATGGTAGTACAGTAGCTCTAACCTCCATAGAGACCCGGAAGGTAGCCAAGGCTCTAGTCAGCTTAATTTCTGGGGTAGATTTCCCCAACGATATCCTAACTGATATCCTAACTGACAGTTTATGTCAGAACTGCTCCAATGCCTCTACGCTATGTGTAGAGTTAAGCAACTCTGCATGGCCCCCTACCAACCTCAAATGATCAGACTGTGCAAGCAGTTCAATGGCAGTCTTTAGCAGATGATTTGGGCTTTTTTTGAGGCCGAAGGGGGGATGAGGAAGCTTATCTGCAACATCTTCTATTCGCATATAGAGAGGTGCAGCAAGAGTCGATGGATTTCTCCTCTTTTGAGCTCCTGTTTGGACACTGTGGGCTGCTTGAACTGTTCCATGAAGGATGGGAACCGGAGACCGCCACAAGTGATAACTTGGTGGTTTAGTGTGTGGTGGAGCTCAGGGAGCAGTTAGCCAATCACATGTGGCTGGTACGGTTAACCTCATTGTGGCTCAGACCAAGCAAAAGCGCTGGTATAACTGAAATGCCCGGTGTAGAGAATTCATCCCAGGGAAGCTGGTGCTTGTTCTCAAGACCACTCACCAGAACAAACTCATGGCTGTCTGGGCCAGCCCATACATGCTCATCTGGCGGGTGAATGACACAAACTTACAGGACTTAAAGAGCACCCTATCAATCACTCCCATACAGGCAGCCCCCAATTACAGCAATCGGTTCTTAGTACAGACAGATGCCTCCATGTATAGCATCGGTGCAGTCCTCAGCCAAGTTGGCCCAGATGTGTCCGAGCACCCAGTCATGTACCTCAGCCACAAGCTTTTGGAATGCAAGGTCGCTCACGCGACTATTGAAAAGGAGTGCTTGGCTATTGTTTGGGCACTCTGAAAATTACAGCCCTATCTGTAAGGACTTACCTGTACTTGCGTGTTTGCTCACAGAGCACAGTAAATTGTTTTTATCTCGGAGGTTCATGTCCAGCCTATGCTTCCATTTTTGCTGTGCACTGGCTTTTTCCTCATTGGATTTTTCATCTGTTACATTAATCAGCATGAAGCACGCAACCCAGGAATCATTCATTGGAATGTTTCATATGTGAGTGTTTATTTCTGTATATCACACTTCAAGCACTGAGCCAGTGGGATTTTATGTGGCGGGAACCTCAGGGATGATATTGTGAAGGTGGTGTGGATGGCTCAATTTACATTGGGTATCCCATTACCGCCCCCCATCTTCTCACTGTTCCAATAACACTGCACAGATCTCCACGTACATAGGCATTTCTGTTGTTTGTCTTTATGGATTTACATAGATTCCTGACTTTTTTTCACTGCTATTCACTCTGTTAATATAGGAGAGGCTACTGCCAAAGGTTTTTTGATTAATCAGAGACAGGACTGGTTTTACCTATTCTTCAACCTAGCTATAGGGACTAATCTCTACTCATCTTGCTTCACCTTGGGAAAAGGGACAAAGCAAGTGTGTCCATTATTGCCTCTATTATTTAATTTAGCTCTCGATCTATTGTTGAGACACCTAAAAGAATTTAAAAGAATCCAAATCGGAAACAAACAACTCAGGATTGCGGCATTTGCTGATGACCTGCTCTTATTTTATTCCTAAAGTAGCGATAAAGGAAATAATAACTAAGATAACACTGTTTTTGTTACAACAATATCAGGTTTCAAGATAAACCTAGAGAAATCAGAGGCTATGCCAATCTTCCAAGAAGCCACAAAAGGCTGAAAACACAAATTCCCTTCGAATGGACAAACAAAATGCTGAAATTCTTAGCCATCTATTTTCCAAGCGGCATGAGATGTACAGTATACACACCATATAAACCCTGTCATGAATGGCACAACTGTTAGCAAGTGACTTGTATATGTGACAAGGGTTAATACACACAGCTATCTAGCAGACCCACTTTTCACCCTCTCAAATTAGTAATATCCCCCCTCAATCCATCACAATATATATCTTAAATCGCTGCCACCACCAAGGATACAAAAAAGTTTATCACTAGGGATCTTGGTCAAATTTCCTAAGCAAAATTTGTAATTAGCACAGGAAAATGTGTCAGAAAATATAATTACTCTTTTCACTGTGTGTAAAGGTCAATTAGAGCCCAAAAGACAATACTTATTACATTTTAGATTTAATATCCAAAGTAGTACAGGCATACCCCAGTTTAAGGACACTCACTTTAAGTACACTCGCGAGTAAGGACATATCACCCAGTAGGCAAACGGCAGCTCGCGCATGCGCCTGTCAGCACGTCCTGAACAGCAATACCGGCTCCCAACCTGTACTGAAGCTGTGCGCAAGCGGGGAGACTATAGAGCCTGTTACAAATGCGTTATTTACATCAGTTATGCACGTATATGATGATTGCAGTACAGTACATGCATCGATAAGTGGAAAAAAGGTAGTGCTTCACTTTATGTACATTTTCACTTTACATACATGCTCCGGTCCCATTGCGTACGTTAATGTGGGGTATGCCTGTATAGTGCTTAGGTTACAGAAAAAGATTATTAAATGTCTGTGAAACATTTTAAAGTGTAAAATTGAAAGTGTCTGGAGTTAATTTTGGAGTTGCAATTGGAGGTGAAGATTAGAGGAAGATCTGGACTCAGATCTGCACAACAACAACAACTCTGCAGCTGTGAAAACTTGACTTTCTAAATGCTGTGATTCTTTGTACTCTTCCTATCCTCCAGTACCTGGGAAGTCTCTCCTCCTGCATCTCACTATGCCCTCCCAACTGCTTTTTCTGTTTACTGTTTCCTTACTCCTTTGTGAACGTCTTTGTTCTCTCCAACTTCCCCACTCCCGACTGCACCATTATTTATACACCTCTCTCCCAACAACTTATTTACCCCTCAATAAAAAGCACCCACACAAATCCTCTATTCACACCCTCTATTTTCTCCTTCCTGCTGCTGGGGATTTCCCCTAAGCCTGAACCAAGACATACACACCTGATCTCACCCGTGCATCCCTGCCATCTCTTTCCCTGTAAATGGTGTTAACCTTCTGATTTAATACTGACTAACCTTAAAACCCCCCACAAGTTAAGCATCCCAATAGCCTGCACTCATGGGTACTATCCCACACTCAGCCACTCCTACCACCCATTGTGGCTAAGCAATGCCATGTACAGCACTTATTCCCTCACCTGCTGTCTCTGTATGTCTCCCATCATACCTCTTAGATTGTAAGCTCTTCGGGCAGAGATTTCCTTTCCTATTGTCTTATTTTGCTGCGCTTAAAGTATCATTTTAATTCCATGTACTGTATTCTTAGTGAAGCGTTGAGTACACTTTTGGCGCAATATAAATAAAGACATACAATACAATAAAAAAAAAAACCCCATACATACAGTTCAATATATGCAGACAGTTTAATAAAATAAAAGATTAGCAAACAGAAATCCTATACATTACCACATATCGATATATGATTTACACCAAGAGGTCATGGGGATTGGAATATGAGAATGTAAGTGTTCTGCTGGCATCAGATCACACCTAAATTCATAATATAAATGCATGGGTTTTACCCTAAATCCTTCTGCTTTGAGCACAGCATAAAATCACCTACTGGCCGTATCCTTAACCCCCTTTCAGTTAATCTCCACTGACACTTTTATGGTTTAAGGAAAAAAAGTACTTTCTTTTTTAATCAAAAGGTACCTGAATATAGAAAATGTCCCATATCTTTATTTCTATAATACTGAGAAGAATACTGTCACGGTAGACCAGGTCTCTAACACATTTATATTTTTGGGATCATTCAATAGGCAAAACAAGGCAGTGAAATAAAATGGATTGTATTTGGATAAAACCTCAGAAATACAACAAAAGACAAAATACAGAAATATACACACTTACTGAGGTTTGGGGTATGAGATCTAGCCTTTCCTAGATGCAGGGCACCCGCTTGCAAGGGCTTACCTTTGACCTGAACCTTGTTCCGGATGTCCTTGACCGCGATTCAGCAGAAACTCCTGACCGGGACCTAGTCCCAATACTCCTGGAACTGATTTCGGCAAGAAATCCTGGTCACGAACGCTACGTTCTAAAAGCAGAACTTGGCCCTCTTGTCTGACTTAGTCTCTGCAGGGCAGACTTTCCTAGCTTCAAAACGAAGCCGGTTGCTCTGCTATTTGGGACAGAGCAACTTTGAAAAGCCTGCCTCAGCTTCATCGGCTCAAGCCACAAAATCGTCTGGTTCTCTTACTGGGGCTTCTCCTTACATACCCTCCGCTAAGCTGTGTTCAGCATGGAGGAAGGAGGAGTGACCAATCAGACCATGGGGATTCCTCCATGCCAGCCAATAGAAAAAGGGTCTTGTCTCTTTGTTGACATCAGAGGAGGAGGCATGCCAAGCCGGTTTGAAAAACTGGGTGAGCGAAAAATAAGATTTAGCCAATGGGAGAAGCGCCTACGAGCTGTACCTCCCCCAGCTGACTCATTGCCACCCGCTGGGCAGGCTCCACCAAGTCTGGCAGATACAAAAGGTGTCCCCACAGGGTGCCCTTTGTTCTCCAGACTTCACAATTCACCCTTCGTCGCCCACCAAATGGTCTTCTCACCTCTGGACATCCTCTCCTTGAACTACGGACTCTATACAGACATGCCGGCATCTATGCTGATGCCCTGGCTGACTATATAGAGCCTTATAGTAAATATCTAAAACATTTTAAAGTATACTTTAATAAAGTTTACATATTGGGGGACCTTATATTATAAGGGAAATGGATTTGAATATTTGGGCTTGAAATTCAGGAGTCTGGGGGACACTGGGTGGCCCCAGTGTAATTTACCCTTCGTACCAGCAAATCATGCCTGGTCGCCGGGTGTATTAAAGGACTACCGGTAACTTTGGCCTCCGAACTCCTGCAAACAAAATAATTGCATTTCTACCCAAATATCCTCCTTAAAACTGACACACAAGAAATCTCACAGTTTTCGGGTCAAGGGAACATGAAAACAGAAAAAAGGGGTCACTTTATTTTCTATATGTATTATCCCTGGTCCCTGGCTTATGCTGCTTATGTAGCTACCAGGGACCCCACGGTTTCAGGGGTAACCAGAGGGCTTAACCTTTATTATGTAGCCTGGTTACCCGCTACTGTCACACCACCCTCCTCAAGATGAAGTCTCTGGGGTAGACTCCCCATCAGGTGGCACTGCAGACCTGGATATCCTGGAGATTTTCTTGTCACTAGGGATGGCTTGTCGGGAGAGTCCATCTGCATTGCCATGCTCACTGCCCTTCTTGTGCTGGATAGTAAAGTCAAATTCCTACAGGGCAAGGCTCCAGCGCAGAAGTTTGCCATTTTCTCCAGACACCCTCTGTAACCAGCTGAGGGGATTGTGATCAGTAATCACCATAAAAGCTCTACCATACAGGTACGGTTGGAGATTCTTCAGTGCCCACACAATTGCTAGGCACTCTTTTTCGATGGTGGCATAAGCCACCACGAACCGCTTGCTGTTGTCAGGGGCTGCCAGGATTGGAGCGCTAGCCAGGGCAGACTTTAGAGGCTGTAATGCTTCCTCACAAGCGGGAGACCAGGTAATCAGAACTGAGAGTTTCTTCTGGGTCAGGTCAGTCAGAGGTTTGGCCAGGGAGCTGTACTGAGGGACAATGTCCAATAGTAGCCAGCGGTGTCTAAGAAATCCATAACCTGCTTCTTTGTTCAGGGCACTGGCCACTCGAGAATTGCTTCTATCTTAGCGGCTCCGAATTGAGATGCCCCCTCCTACTCTGTGCCCAAGTACTTCTGCCACCCTGACTAGACACTTAGATGGTTCGAGTGTCAGCCCTGCTTCTCCTATCCTTGTCAGCACCGCTGCTACATGCACTAAATAGAATTCCCAGGTATTGCTAAATACAGCTATGTCGTCCAGATATGCCCATGCGAAACCCTGCATCTCTTCCAGTAACCTTTTGATCAGGCATTGGAAGGTAGCTGGGACATTCTTCATCCCAAATGGCATAACTAGAAATTTATATAAGCCACTCAGAGTGATGAAAGCTGACTTCTCCTGTGCCTCCTTGGTCAGTGGAATTTGCCAGTACCCCCTGGTCAAATCCATAGTAGTCAGATACCTTGCCCCCACAAGCTCATCTAGCAGCTCGTCCATGCGGGGCATGGGATAGGCATCCGACATGTCTTACCATTCAGCTACTGGTAGTCCACACAGAACCGAGTGGTCCCGTCCTTCTTAGGTACCAGGACTACCGGTGAAGCCTAAGGACTCTGAGATGGTACAATTACTCCTAGGGCCATCATATTTACTACCTCCTCTTTTAAACTTCTCTTCACCTCTGCTGATACCAGATAGGAATCTAGAGGTTTCTTATCCCCAGTGTGGACTGGGTGATCAGTGATATGGGTCCTGCATGGCTTATTCGTGAACAGGTCCTGGTACTGGTCTAGAATAGTTCATGCCTGCACCCACGGGGGTGCCTTGAGCTGGGGACCTATCCCTACCTGCTCTACTGTGCCCCGTTGCCTAGCTTCCCCTAGGAGGTCGAGTAGAGCTGACTCGCCAAGTTTTCCATCGGTGGGCTACAGATAGCCAGCCCTGATGCCGCACTCTGGAAGTACTCCTTCAACATATAAATGTGATAGGTCCTATGTCTCCCCGTCTCCTTATCTAACTTTACAACATAGTTGCACTCGTTCATCCACCGGAGAACCATATACGGGCCAGCCCAGGCGGCCATGAGTTTGTTCTGTCGAGTGGGCTTCAGAACAAGCATTTGCTGCCCAGGGATGAATTCTCTATTACGGGAATTCTGAAAATACCAAGTCTTCTTTTTTCTTCACGATCGCCTGTAAGAGCCGTGCATGGCGACTGCTTTTTTTTCTACCGGCTATCGCGCTTTGCAAGTTTAAGCGCGATCGCAGGGGTGGGAAAAAAGCTTGCGCGATCGGGCATATTTTGCTTGGCCGGAACAAAATGCCCTGAACTTGTTAGTGAAACCCGCTTTTGGCTTCACTTTTTTATTATTAGGTTACAGTACATTGCATACAGTGTCTACCAACCCGTTGTCGTTCTTTAATGTACCAAAACCCAATTTTTCTCTTTTCCAACTTCCTCCGTTTCAACAAAGACATACTGGGTAGACCAACTCACTTACCTAACAAACCATACAGACACAGAAAGGGGGGTGGAGGGGGGCGGGGGGGAGAGCTCAATGTCTTCTGTGTGTTCACCATCTCGACTCTGGCCTACCCTCTGAGGAGCAGCTAGTCGCTGCGGAAGCTCTATTACTGTCTTCCCTACCTGTCCCCTTTTTACGCCCTGTCCATACTGGCTCTTCAAAGGAGAATGCATTTAGTTATATTATGACATGATGGTGGTGGCATTCACCCCCGGGATATCCGAGTGGTCTAGCCACTTGGTCCAGATTTTAAGGAAATTTGTGCCGGTGTCGTTGACCAGACTTGTCAACTGTTCCATCCGGCAAATATACCAGATTCTATTCCGAATTTTTGTAATTGTGGGTAAGTCTGGTAGCTTCCACAGAGCTGCGAGTTCACACCGCATGGCTGTTGCAAAATGTGCAATCAGTTTTTGTGCCGGTCTGCCTATTCCCCGAGTGCGCCTGCCCAGCAGGAACAACCAAGGGTCCAGGGGGATCGACTGTCCGAGAATACTCGTTTTGGCTTCACTTTTTAACGCCCGAGAAAATGTTTTCCAATTGGTCGCAAAAACGCGCTGCTTAGTGCATACCCCCCATAGTCAGACGCGAGGACCAAGTTCTCCTTTTAGAATATAGCTGTCGAAATCAGTTCCAGGAGAATCGAGACTAAGTCCTGGTCAGGAGTTTCTGCGGAAAAATATAAATGTGTTAGAGAACTGGTCTTCCGTGACAAGCATTTTTCTTGTGGCAGTAGTGGGATCATAGGGTTTTGGCTATAACTTCCCATGGGGAATTATAGGGCAAAGTGAACTTGTGGATTGCAGGCTCTCAAAACAAGTGGTGTCAGAAAACACGTTATACAATATCAGAAATCACACTTTTCAGTGTCACTCAGTTTAGTGCCACAAGGTGAAGGTGGCTGCCCGTTCAGGACAGTATCGGTCCTGGGATCGTGCAGCGAGAAATGCCAAGTGTGAGACCATCGGTCTGTAAACGGAAGGCCGCAGCAACGCTGAGCTGAAAGCAATACTGGAGGAACATGAAGTTGCCCATGCCAGTGCTAACCCAGGGCTAACCCTGGTTCCTCCCTGCAGGTGTCCATGGGTTTTCAGGTGGTTCCTGTGGGCGTCCAGGGGTTCTCGGGTGGTCCCCGTGGGTGTACGGGGGTCTTCGGGTGGTCCCCGTGGGTCCCCGCTGGCCTGCGGTACCATACCTGTATTTAAAAAAAATAAAACACGGCATACATTTCTATAAATACACCTCTCCCCCCACCCCCCACCAAAACACATACAGTACAGAAATGGACAAAATAATTATTATCCAGATATGGATAATAGATTATTTGCCCATTATTAAACACAATATTAGCCATGAAGCATAAATAAAGTAAATAAAAACCGTTCTACTTACCCCTGGCAATATGAAGGGCGTCTTGTCAGCTTACTGCAGGTCCATGTCCTCCGTTGCCAGAAAGAATACATAGCAAAATACATTCAAATGTCCTGTAGCCCCTTAATTACCTTAGTGGTTAATAACTGCTATAGTAATTAAGGGGTTAACCCACCCTCTGCCACTACCCACCCAGGAGGCATAACTACCCTCCCAGGCACCCACCCCCACCCTTCACCCATTCATTGGTACAGTGGGTACATCATGCTCATATAATATGGGCATGATTTACCAACAGTATATACCAAGAAATAGTGAAGGATTAATAAAACAAGTGATTAACATTTTACTTTTAAGAAACAAAAAAGATAAAAAGTAGTGCCAAAAAATATAAATAAGTGTGAAATAAAGAATTAAATATTAGATAATTATTGTTAGTGAATTTGTATATATTATTCAATAGTGATGATATTTGTGATAATATCAATTAATATAATCAATTGATACTCTAATCCCTACGCTCTACTTTGGTACCTTTTCCTCCTCCTTCAAACATGCACCAGTTACTGTATACTATCACGCAAAAACAGCAAGCTTAACCCTTCCTGTCTCTCTATGATCCTGTCTCCCTCCTGCCTTTTGCCTCTGAACTCCTTGAACGTCTTGTGTTCTCTTGCTTGCTCCATTTTCTCACCTCCCATTCTCTCTTAGAGCCTCTACAATATGGATTATGCACTGCTTAATCCACAGACACAACCCTTACCAAAATAACTAATGACCTTCATGCTGCCAAAGACAAAGGTCATTACAAACTTCTCATATTGCTCGACCTCTCTGCAGCCTTTGATATTTGGGACCACCCTCTTCTCCTTCACATTCTCCATACTCCTGGTATCCGTAACAAAGCTCTATCCTGGATCTCCTCTTACCTCTCCCATCATACTTTAAGTGTCTCATTTTCTAACTCCTCCTCCTCCATTGATCTCTCTGTGGGGGTACCCCAGGGCTCTGTCCTGGGACCTCTATTCTTTTCTCTTTACACACTCTCTCTAGGTGACGGTGGCAGGGCCTTTCCCCATTTTAAAAGGCAACACACATAAAGCCTGTCACTAGCTGATGAGTCCAGCAGGGAACTGGTTAATTGTAGCTAGAGTCAATTATCCAGTCTCCACCTGGCTTATCAGGCAGGTTTAAAAGTGTGCTGGATCTCTAGCATAGGGAGAGGTGTTTGCTGACAAAGAGAGATCCCAAGGAACAAGACCCTTTATTCCAGGATGCAGTGGTCCCTGGATCCTGCCAGGGTGCACCTCATGGACACCAATCCTGACCCGGAGACTGATATAAGGGTTGGAAAGAGGCGCAGCCTCCCAGCTCTGCAGATAGGGACTGGGAAGCCCGAGCCAGTCCTTACAAAGGGAAAGGCATGGTTGATTTGTTTTTGGTGACATGTATTGTTTTGAAGCTACGGGCTAAATAAATGCCACTGTTTATATCCCCAATCTATGTCTCCATGGTTGTACCACTGCACTGCTACAGTGATCTTATCACATCTCTTGGATTCAAACATCACCTTTACGCTGTTGACACACAAATGAACTTTTCAGCCTCTGGGCTTACATCTGTTGTACAGACCAACGTCTCTGAATGTCTCTCTGCTATATCATCCTGGATGTGCTCCGCCGAATCAAACTTAATTTAACATGTAAAAAACAGAGCTCCTAATACTTCCTCCCAAGCCTGGCCCTACTGCCCCCTTCTACATTACTGCTGCAGCATTAACATGCATCCAGTATCAAAAAAACGAAAACGCTGTCTAGGGGACATTCTCCTCTCACATTCAAAGTGTAGCTAAAACCTGTCATTTTTCCTCAGCAATATTGCAAAGATCTGCCCTTTCCTCTGTTGCTCAACTGCTTAAACTGTAATGCAGGCCCTCATTCTCTCCCGTCCCGACTGTTGTAACCTTCTGCTGTCTGGCCTTCCTGCCTCTCTCCTGTCTCCCCTTCAATCTATCCCAAATGATGCTGCTAGAATCACTTTACTGTCTCCTAAATCTGTCTCAGCGTCTTCCCTGCTGAAATCCCTCTCCTGGCTTTCTATCAAATCCCATATCACACACAAAATTATCCTCCTCACTTTTAAGGCTATACACTCTTCTGCCTTCCTTACATATCAGCCCTAATTACTCGCTATGCACCATCCCGACTCTTGCGTTCTGCTTAAGGATTTCTTCTCCCTGCCCCTTTTGTATCTAAAGCCCTCTCCTGCCTTAAACCCTTCTCACTCACTGCCCCAAACCTCTGGAGTGCCTTTCTCCTCAAAATCAGACTAGCACCCTCTCTATCTACCTTTTAGACCCATCTTAAAACCCACCTCCTTAACGAAGCATATGAGTTGCTCCGTGGCTGATACTATACACTTCATACATCAACCTTGGCCCTTTGCAGATGAACTTACAGAACACCTTCCTACCGTTTCTGCACGTTATTTCTACTTACCACTTCAATTGTAAGTTCTTCGGAGCATGGACTCCTTTTCCTAATGCTACTTTTATGACTCAAGCGCTTACTCCCATTATGAGTTATTTGTATTATTTGTTATTTATATTATTATGTCACGTGTATTACTGCTGTGAAGCGCTATGGACATTAAGGGCGTTATATAAATAAAGATATAATACATACATATTTTCTGGCCTTATCATAACAAACCCCATAAAAAAGCGATGATAACTGATTTTCGAAAGTGGAACAGAATAGATTTATTTTTCTTAAGTAGATGCCATCTGATTAAAATGGTGAGTTTTCCAATAATCGTGTACAGTATATAATACAGCTGTTACCCATCTTAAAAGAAAGATTAAAAATTTATAGAAAAGGACAAAAATTCATATGGGGTAATAAAAAAGTCACTATAAATATTTTAAACCTTCAGCAAGTGAAAGCAAAGGGAGGTTTTAATCTCCCAAATATCAAGGACTACAATGTGGCAGCACTGCTTAGATATGTAATAGATTGGATAAAAGACAGGAGTATGTACTGTATACATTGACAAAATCCGACCAACAATTCTCTCCAGATTTTAATCTAATACGTATACTACACTGCCCATTGAAAAATATCCCAGTGGAAATAAAGGAAAACTCACTCATCACTACTACATATAGTTCCTTGAAATGTTGCAAGAAAAAAATAGAATCGAATAAACGGCTTTTATTATCTCTTACTCTGGTTGGCAAAATTGCCTTCCAAGAAAGAAAGGCTGGATTTCCATTTTCATTGTGGGCAAAAAATGGTCTAAAACAAATGAGCAATCTCATTAATAAATTTGACCATTCTGTCCATTCGTTCCAATATCCCAAGGAAAAATATAATCTGGAAACTTCACATGTTTATGCAGATCTCCAGGCAAGGCAATATGTACAAGAAGAGAGGTCTCTTAGAGTATTTATAAAATCCTTTGTATGATCTGATACATTTACCATTATCACAAAAGATTTCAACCTCTACAATATATAACTGTACTAGAAAAGATCTAGAGTTAATGGAAAGGGTACAAAATGGCAAATACTGTAGATCTTCCAGGCACACCAATAAAAGACATTACATGTGTTCAAAAAACCTTCAAATGAATCCCTGTCTCAATTTATCAAGAGACTATATATAAACTGATACATAGAATTTACCTTACACCGAAAGTATGTAGTATATGAAATATAACAATGATAAGTGCAAAAAGTGCTTAGCCACGGCAGGAGATCTACTATACTATTTCTGGGATTGTTCGAAAATGACTTCTGGAAAGAATTCCATAAATACTGTCTTGAAATGATAAAACTGAAATTTGGGCTCACACTTAACTGGGCTATTTTCAGATAGATCCAAGACACAAAATATATACTGTACAGTAGGTTAAATAATAGACAAACACATTATTACAGTCACAGAGATAGTCCCCTTAGCTGCTAAGAAGACAACATTACAGTACTGTATCAGTAACGCACCGCCAGGTCTAAATATGGTTAAAGAAAAAGGTTAAACCAGCTGTCTGTGAGTAGGCTTACTGGTTATGTACTTCTTTAATCCAGGCTGTACTGAAAACTATGTAATTTGACAGGCATACATTTATAGGGGTTGTCCATTTTAAAATTGTAAAGAAGCAAATGTTGACACTGTGTGACCATTTGCATGTCATTTCCCAGAATCCTTGGCTGCAGTGATAGCATTGTATACTAAGAGATAATGGTGAAAAGCAGGGTTACAGACATGTCTGAGACGTGTGAATGTGCTCACAAGTTGTATATTTATTTGCTGTAAAAGAAAATGAACGTCTATATTTTTCCCTGTTTCTATTCAATCCATCTTTAGCACTATTCCCCCCCCTCCCCACCCCCAGTGGGAGATACACAGCTTCTGCTACCTATAGTGTGGTGCGAGTACCTGTTAGGGTCAGGAAAGCTGAGTTTGATCTGTGATGGTGGGAGATCAGGACAGGCTTAGGTTCTTTCTCTGAGCTTCTTCTCAGGGTGCTTAGCGCCTCCAGCAGTAGTGGGCTCCATGGTGTTCGGAGATCAGTCCCACTATTGCATACTTCATCCCTCCTGCCAGGGACTGACACTTAGACAGGAGTATGCTGAACAAGGGTCTTTATTAGGGCAATTACCGCAGATGTTCTTCATACAGTGGTGCAGGTCTCAGAGGCTCCAGGCCTCTGGATGATGATGCCCCAGATATTTCAGGGAATCTGTTGGTCTAATCAGATGTTCCCCCAGCCCCAGGGGCTGGAGGTGGGCACGCTCATCCCACAATGGAAGAGACTGATAGCCCCACTGCTCTCTTCCTCCTCCAGAGCAGGACTGACTAAATTTGGCACTGCCCCATATCAGGAACCAGAAGGGGTGGGTTCATGGTCTATACCAGCGTTTCCCAAATGGTGGGTCGCGACCCGGCACCGGGTCACGGAAGCAAAATTGCCGGGTCGCAGCGAGGTTAGCCGCACGGCGTCCCCCCCTCCCTCCTTGCGGCGTCCCCCCCTCCCTCCTTGCGGCGTCCCCCCCTCCCTCCTTGCGGCGTCCCCCCCTCCCTCCTTGTGGCATCCACCCCTCCCTCCTTGCGGCGTCCACCCCTCCCTCCTTTCGGCAGCCCGAGGTGAGGTGCGGGACGGTGCTGAAGTGGTGCAGGCTGCTATCGCTGGGGTGTCAACGGTGATTCGCTGACTCGGGCTCCTACTGCAGCTCTGCATCATGATGTTGCTGCCCATGACATGCTCTGCCCCCCCACAGGACACGATGCCCGGCATGATAGGAGGTAGGAAGTGGTGTGGGGGCGCACCTGTGCCTCCGTTCCTGGCGCTCCCTTCCCCTCAGTCCCCTTGGTGCGGGAGATAGGCGCAGGGGGTGGGCAGTGGTGGCTGCGCGGTTGCTGGCGGGCAGAGGGAGGCGTAGAGCCGCCTGCTCGGATCGCGGGCCTTTCCTCTCTCCCCTGCCCCCCCCTCCAGTCACTCACATCCGTCGCTGCCTCTGTAATAAATCGTGTGTGTGTGTGTGTGTGTGTATGTAGGGGAGTGTGTGTGTGTATGTAGGGGAGTGTGTGTGTGTGTATCAGTGGCTGTGTGTGTGTATCAGTGGCTGTGTGTGTGTGTTTCAGTGGCTGGCTGTGTGTGTGTATCAGTGGCTGGCTGTGTGTGTGTGTGTGTGTGTATCAGTGGGTGGGTGCATCAGTGGGTGCGTGCATGTGTATATATAGGGGAGAGAGTGTGTGTGTGGGGGAGAGAGAGAGTGTGTGTGTGTGTGTATAGGTGAGTGTGTATCAGTGGCTGCGTGTGTGTGTGTATAGGGGAGAGATAGAGTGTTTGTGTATATACAGGGAAGTGTTTGTGTATCACTGGCTGTGTGTGTGTATGGGGGAGAGAGTGGGTGTATGTATGTATGTGTGCGTGCGTGTGTGTATCTGTATGTGTGTGTGTATCTGTATGTGTGTGTGTGTATGTGTGTGTGTGTGTATCTGTATGTGTGTATGTGTATCTGTGTGTGTGTGTGTGTATGTATGTATGTATCTGTGTGTGTGTGTGTCTATCTGTGTGTGTCTGTGTGTGTGTATCTATCTGTGTGTGTCTGTGTGTGTGTCTATCTGTGTGTGTGTGTGTCTATTTGTGTGTGTGTATCTGTGTCTATGTGTTTATCTGTTTGTGTATGGTGGAGAGAGTGTGTGTATGTATCTTTGTGTGTGTGTGTGTGTGTGTGTGTGTGTGTGTGTGTGTGTGTGTGTGTGTGTGTATCTGTGTGTGTGTGTATGGGGGAGAGTGTGTGTGTATCAGTGGCTGTGTGTGTGTGTGTGTATCTGTGTGTGTATGGGGGAGAGAGTGTGTGTGTGTATCAGTGGCTGTGTGTGTGTGTATCAGTGGCTGTGTGTGTGTCTGTGCAGGCTAGCAGTGGCTGTGTGTGTTTGGTCTGTCTGTGTGAGTGTCTTTAGGTCAGTGACTGTGTGCATCTGTGCAGGTCAGAGAGAGGGTGGGGGGGAGGGAGAGAGAGAATAGACGGGATTGGGAGAATATATGAAATCTGTATGGACATTCATAACTGTTTTATTTTACCTATAGGCGATAAAAATTTTAGTGGGTCACGAAGGAGAAGTTCAAAGATAACCGGGTCACGGAAAAAAAAGTTTGGGAAACGCTGGTCTATACCTATCCCTGATAGGCTTAAACAGGCCATGAGTCACCACCTTACTTCTGTCCATCAGAGAGGAGCATGTAGGGGGGGGGGGGGGTCACAAGCCCACAGAATTAATCTGTTACAGCCTTTAGCTAGCAGGAATTTACATAATAGGGGGAAAGATAGGCAGAATAGACATACCCTGTTACACATCTTAAAAATTAACAGACAATCAGACAACTTTTAAAATTCATGGATCTACTGTATTTTATTAACACACTGCCAGAAGACATGAAACAACACATAATAAAAAGGTTCAAGTACACAGACAAGTGTTCTCGACAAGTATTCTGAGAGGTGAGAATACTATTCAAAGTCTAACAAGACCATAGTGAGAAACAATGTAAAAAAACAAAACGTTGGTTGAGTTCAAGCCTTGTTTCCTCACTCTGTGTGATGCTAAATGGAAAATTATAATCTCTTTTGTTGGAAACTGTGAAAATGGGTGGGGGGCGGGAGGGGGTGGTGGTTTGAGTGTATGTGTGAAATGATGTGACAAAAACTAAAATGTTACACACATTGTACAACAATTACCATGTATAATATTTACTACTCAACATTCAATAAAAAATGAATAAAGATAAACTTCATAGGTTATATTTAATTATCTGATCAGTCTAAAACTGTAAATGCTATAACAAAATTGATGCTGATAACCCTGCTGTTGGGGTAACATCAGTATACAAAAATGTATGCGATTTGAGATAGTTTCAACTTAACAATTAGAGAAAAATAAGACAACTTGCCCTGTGCTAGGCACAGGACTTTTTTTTAGTGTACAGTATATAATGTAGTACTTGGTACAGAGACACCAACATGCTAGCTTAATTAGCTTATACAGTCAGTGGTTAAATAAATTGAATGGAGAAAGGTTATATGATAACAGTAATTCCACAGTCTAAGGGCATTTTATCGAACAGATTGTACAGACATTATACATCATATTAGTAATTTACCTTAGCATTCCAAAAAATGTGCATATTTCATTGTTTTACATCGAGAAACAATTGATGTGAGATTCTTTTCTAGAGAAAGTTTCAACCCTGATATAGAAACAGACACAGTCTATTAGTTAATAGTTTCACAAGCAGTTTTATTCAGGCTATTGCCAGTGTGAATTTGAGTGAATTTACCCTTCAGATTGTCTCCCTGAAGTGGAACTCTCTGTTGCCGTTTATAATGCTTGCGGCTTCTTGCAGAAAGAGGGAGCTGTGCTGCTTCTTATTTTCAATTAAGGACCGCATGCTATACTCTTCTACTGATTCGTTTGATTAAATGTAAGTTCAATAAATGTAATTATTTCTTAATCTTAGATACAGGCATACCCCACATTAGCGTACGCAATGGGACTGGAGCATGTATGTAAAGTGAAAATGTACTTAAAGTGAAGCACTACCTTTTTCCCACTTATCGATGCCTGTACTGTACTGCAATCGTCATATACAGGCATAACTGATGTAAATAACGCATGTGTAACAGGCTCTACAGTCTCCCCGCTTGCGCACAGCTTCGGTACAGGTAGGGAGCCGGTATTGCTGTTCAGGACATGCTGACAGGCGCATGCATGAGCTGCTGTTTGCCTATTGAGCGATATGTACTTACTCGCAAGTGTACTTAAATTGAGTGTACTTAAACCGGGGTATGCCTGTATGTTCAAAACTTTCACACAGATTCATGAAACGGGGCAAATATATGTGGGAGACAAAAAGAGAGTCTGTCGCATTGTAGCCCCCACTGGCATCAAAAGGGTTAAGGACAGTGGCGACCCACTTTTATTGAATCCCAGCTACACCACTAGACAGCAAATGATAAATAATACAATAATGAACACGCATCTCTTTATGTACCATCGACAGTAATTAACCTGTTGAGACGTATTCTAATAGGAAATATATAAGCAGAAATGCAACTAATATATGCATGTACAGTATGCAAACGTATACAAATGCATGTGTATATCATTTTTATTCATTATATTATTTCAACTTGGGCACACTTGATTATCCCTAAATACTCTGATACAAGAATTCCCCTTTGACGCAGTGAAACTATATCGCAACTAAAAATAGTAAGAAGACCTACAGTACAAGAAAAATAATCGCAATGTCTGCAGTTCAAATGTTCAAATTCAAAGCCCCAATGCACCTATGGAGTTTACATCAGTGTCTCTTATAGTGGCTACTCGGGATGAATTACTCAGGGTTCAGGCTTTGGGTGGCTGAGCGATGATGTAGCAAAGGTAGAAATGATACGTGCCCGAAACTTTTGCAGTACAAACAACGCCCTTTATTTACCTTATATGAAAGGTCACTGTCCCTAACTAAAACATAACAAATGGGGACTGTTACTTCAGATATACTTAGAAACATAGTTCTTAACTATATACACTGAGGCTCCTCCAATGTCAGCGAGAAATTAGGACTGAGATGTAAGGAGAGGCAGAAGAGTGTAAAGCTTTAAAAGTGAGGAGGAAAATTAAGTGTGAGATGTGGGATTTGGTAGGAATCCAGGAGAGTGATTTCAGCAGGGGAGATGCTGAGACAGATTTAGGAAAGAGTAGATTGATTCTGGCAGCAGCGTTTAGGATAGATTGTAGGGGAGACAGATGATAGGAAGGAAGGCTGGACAGCAGGAGGTTACAGTAATTGAGACAAGAGAGAATGAGGGCCTGAGTCAGAGTTTTAGCATTCGAGCAAAAGAGGAAAGGGCGTATCTTTTGTAATATTGCGGAGGAAAAAGCGTCAGGTTTTAGATACGTTTTGCATGTGAGAGGAGAATGTGAGAGAGGAGTCTAGTGTGACCCCTAGGCAGCGTGCTTGGGCTACTAGGTGAATGATAGTATTTCCAACAGTAATGTGAAATGAGGTACTAGGTACAGGTTTGGGAGGAAGTATGATGAGCTCTGTTTTTGCCATGTTAAGTTTAAGTCGGTGTAGAGCCATCCAGGATGATATCGAAGAGAGACATTCAGAAACTTTGGTCTGTACAGCAGGTGTAAGGTCAGGGGTTGAAAAGTTAATTTGTGTGTCGTCAGCATGGAGGTGATATTTAAACCCAAGAGATGTGATTATGTCGCCTAGACAAAGTGCGTACCGTGAAAAGAGAAGAGGACCCAGGACAGAGCCCCGGGGTACCCCCACAGAGGGATCGATAGAGGAGGAGGTGTTAGTGAAGAGACACTGAAAGTACAATGGGAGAGGTAAGAGGAGATCCAGGATAGAGCTTTGTTACAAATACCAAGTTATGGAGAATGTGAAGGAGAAGAGGGTGGTCAACAGTATCAAATGCTGCAGAGATGTCGAGTAATATGAGCAAAGTGGAGACCTCTGTCTTTGGCAGCATGGAGGTAATTAGTTATTTTAGTGAGGGCTGTTTCAGTCGAGTGAGGAAGCCAGATTGTATAGGGTCTAGGAGAGTATAGGTGTTGTGAAAATGGAGCAAGTGAGAGAATACAAGACGTTCAAGGAGTATAGAGGCAAAAGGCAGGAGGCAGACAGGTCGATAGTTTGAAAGACAGATAGGGTCAAGCTTGCTGTTTTTGAGTAATGGTATAACTGTTGTATGTTTGAAGGAGGAGGGAGAGGTACCAGAGTAGAGGGAGGAGTTAAAAATGTGTGTGAGCATAGGGATTATAGTAGGAGCAAGAGTTTTTAGGAGATAGGAGGGAATGAGGTCAAGAGGGCAAGTGGTAGATGGAGAAGAGGAGATCAGCAGTGACATATCCTCCTCAGAGACAGCGGTAAAAGAGTCAAGGAAGGGAGGAGGAGAGTTAGGAAGTGGTGTAGGATGGGAGGAGGGAACAGAGGAGATGTTCTGACGTATGGATCCCACCTTTTCCTTAAAATAGTCAGCAAAGTCCTGAGGTGAGATGGAGGAAGAAGAAGAGGCAGCTGAGGGTTGTCTGAGTAGAGTCAAAGACAGAGAAGGTTTGTTTAGCCTGAAAGGGGACAGAGTTGAAACAGCATAGCATAAATTTGTAGTGAAGGAAGTCTGCGAGAGTGTGAGATTTCCTCCAGAGGCGTTCAGAGGAACGAGTGGAGGAATGCAGCATGCACATGTGGGAATTTAGCCACGGTCTGGGGTTAGACGGGCGAGGATAGCAGAGAGAAAGCAGGGCATATAAATCAAGAGAAGAGGATAAGGCAGTTGTAGTTCCTTACCAAGTTATCAGGCTCTGGAGCAGACCTGAGAGAGGAGAGGGAGGAGCGTAAAGTGGAATCAAAAGCTGGTAGGTTAATATAGCGCAGGTATCTGCAGAAATGAGGGTAGATGATATGGAGAAGGGGAGACGTGAGAGAGAGAAAATGAGATGAGGTTATGGTCAGAGAGAAGGAAGGGGGAAATGGAGAAGTCAGAGAGAAAAGTTTTTAGTGAAAACCAGGTCTAGGTAGTGGCCATCCTTGTGGATGCTGTCTGCAGTCCACTTTTGGAGGAAAAAGAAGAGGTTAGAGAGAGAAAGCGGGAAGCCCAAGGGAGAGAGGGGTCATCAATTTGACAGTTGAAGTCCCCAAGTAGAAGAACAGGGGAGTCTGAGGAGAGAGAGAAAAAGAGAGCCTCAGATACAAAGTGAGAGAGAAAGGCATAAGGGGGATGAGTAGAGGTAGGTGGACGATAGATGACCTCCATGTGGACAGCGAGAGGGGAGAAGATCTGGACAGTGTGAGCCTTAAAGGTGGGAAAAGCAAGAGAGAGAGAGAAAGGAATGGGAAGGGTTTGGTAACGGCAGAGAGAGGAGAGGGATGCGGATTGTGGGAGAAAGAAAGGCCACCATAAGAGAGGGCAGCTTCCATAGCAGAGCCAGACTGGGTGAGCTAGGCCCTGTTATAGAAAATAGGAGCCGATAGTGAGAGAGAAACAAGCCATACACAGAGAGGAACTTGTTAGAAAGGGAGCGAGGAGGGAGGGTGGCAGGGGATGTGTATGAGGTTGGAGGGGTTGAAGCCAGAAGGAGTAGAAGTTGCATTTGGCAGGTGAGGTCGAGAGCATGTAGATATAAGGCAGGGACCAGGATTGGGAGAGATATCCCCAGAAGTAAGGAGGAGAAGCATGGATAGAAAGAGAATGTGCGAGGATGATTTGTAGGGGTGTGTTTTCGTGCAGGGGTATAGCTATGTAGTAACAGAGGGCACAGGTAAGAAAGGAGTTCATGTGATCTGAGAAGTTGAGAAGGAAGGAGAGATGGAGATATATGAATAGAGTAAGAGACATAATGAGGCTGGTAGAATGAAGTGCATAATTTGAAAAGAAGTGAGGCCATAGCAAATATAAATAGTAAAGGTGGGATCACAGCAATAGTTTAGTGCTGAGATGTGCAGTCTGGGATAGATAATATCCACCTTTCCAGAGTAGATAAAATTCAGGAAACAGAACCAGTAGGTGTTGTCCACTTGTTTACTCCATTTGATCTCCTTTTTAAACTCCACTTTGCTTGCTACTTAAAATGGGCTACTTGAAACATGTATATGTGTGTGTGTGTGTGTGTGTATGTGTCTCTGTGTGTGTGTCTCTCTGTGTGTGGTCTCCGTGTCCTGCTGCTGGTGTGCCGGTGCCTTCTGCGCAGGCGCACCCAGCCAGAGCCAGCGCCTACTGCACAGGTGTGCCAGGCCGCCCGGAGCCAGCACCTAATGCGCAGGCGTGCCTAGCCAGAGTCAGCGCCTACTGCGCAGGCATGCCCAGCTGGAGCCTACTGTGCATATGCGCCCAGCCGGAGCCTACTAGACAGGTGTGCCCGGCTGGAACCTACTGCGCAGGTGCTCCCGGCCGGAGCCGGCTCTTACTGTGCATGCGTGCCCGGCCGGAGCCTTCGGCAATGGCTCCTGTGCATGCACACCAAGCGCAAGAGGCCTCTGCTTACACGCCGATCTGGCAACACTGACAGCCTCTGCTGCCAGCAGTGACATAACGTCTGTGGTTGCACTTCAGTCACCATGAAGGCGATTTATTCCAAGGCAAATTTTCATTTGGTAGGTATGCCAGCATAGAAGTTTTACTTAAAAAAACAGGGGTGAACCACATGACATAACATCCTTTATGTAATATTGCTGAACAACAGATGAAAAGTTACACACAATTTCAAAGAAAATATATTCGCCTAGTCAGGGAGGTGATAACACTCTCACTGGAAATGACTCCTAGGGCATCATGCAGTAAGCGGCGGAAAAAAGCATTAGCCAGTTTAGCAATTAGCCATGTTTTGGCGTGTTAAACTGGCTGTATGCTGTAAGGGGCGAATCCCTTGGGAATGAATGCGCCACCACCATTTGATGAAATGGCGTGTAACCGGTGGCGGGACGGCTGCCTGGCGAGAAGCTGCCGAGAAGCCGTCCCCTGCCGAGTTGTGTTTGCAGCAGAGAGAGATCCGCTGCTCTCTCGGCGCAAACATCAGCACAATAAAAATTATTTTTAAAACAACTTTTATTCATAGTATACATGTGCAGGGGGTCTCCGGAGCTGAACCGCATTAGTTTCAGGTCGGGGGACCCCCTGCTTCCCGAGATACAGACCCCTTTATGAGGTGCCGGTATCCCTCTGCATTTAAAGGTCCCGATCACGTGACCGTGGAATGTAAACAAAGCAGAGGGATACCGGCACCCCATAAAGGGGTCTGTATCTCAGGAAGCAGGGGGTCCCCGGACCTAAAACAAAAGCGCTTCAGCTCCGGAGACCCTCTGCACATCTACACTATGAGTAAACACACATATCAATAAAGACTCGTTCCTTACCTTACAGGGTATCTGCTATGGAGCGAAGCAGCATTAATATTTATTTAATAATACTGTACAGTGAGCAGGGGGTCCCCCAAGCTGAACCGCATCACTTTGTGGACCAGGGACCCCCTGCTTCCCGAGTTGCAGGCCCCGGTATGTGTGATCGGATGGGCAGTGTCGGCGGCATGTTTATAGCGTCCCATACGCTACGTGCCCACAACAAACATGGCGTCCACACTGTAACTGATGCCCCAAACTGGGAAGCAGGGGGTCTCTGAGCCACAAATAAATGCGGTTCAGCTCAGGGGGCCCCCTGCTCCCACACAATATTATTAAAATACATTAATGCTGCTTCATTACCATAGCTGATAGCCGCTAAGGCAATGAAGGGGTTAACGCATAATAGCATATTTATTGGGGACAAATGCCCCCAATAAACATAGCAGCAATACACAACATACAATACAGTAATGGGCAACATTACTATTATCCACAAATGGATAATAGTGCAGTTGTCCATTTAAAATACATACAGAACAATAAAGACATTAAATACATATAGCACTCACCCATGTGCGGCTGCCACGATGAAGGCCATCCTCATCTTCATCCTGCCCATGCCCCATCCGCTTCTGCAAAACAGACACAATAATTAAAACATCCAATGTAATGTCCCCTAACCCCTTAATAACCATAGCGGTTATTAACCACTACAGTCATTAAGGGGTTAACCCACCCTCACCCACATACCCTCCCCCACTAACCCCCCCACCCCTGAGGCCTAACCACCCTCACCCACAAGGGAGGCCTACCACATACCCTTGGGGCCAATACCCCCGTCCCCCCAACACATACAGTACAATAATGTGCCAAATAACTATTATCCACATAGGGATAATACATTATTTGGCCATTATTAAACACAGTAAATACCGTAGTAAAATAAAGAAAATTCTACTAACCTAATCAATAAGAAGTCTCCGTCGCCAGCATCATCCTTGGGGTCCGTTGCCAAAATAATACATAGCCAATACATCTCAATGACATTAACATACCAATGAACCCCTTAATCACCTTATCAGGTACTAACCTCAAAGGTAATTAAGGGGTGAAGCCATCCTGCAATGGCAACACCACTTATGCATAACATCCTCAATGAATTAAAAAGCAATTTCCTACAGTACACAAATCTCATGTAATCATTCAATGTGAAGCCTCAAATGCCACTTAAAACATTGCATTTACAGTGTATACATGTAGCATAACATGTAAACTACATGTACACGCTGCAAATCAATGTTAACAATACAATAATCTAACTCAAATAGCCTGACATCACAAGAAGTATATAATGTAAGCAAATAAAGTCACCATCAATGAATTAACACACATGAATTATATCCCTAAACAATTAAAATACCATCCATAACAATTACACAATTAACTATAGCTATCGTTACAGAGAACAAGTTCAAAACATACAAAAAAGGACACCAAAAATTACAATATACTAAAGCAAGCCTCTCCATAACCTACAGTACAGCATAGAAGCCCAAAACTTACACCTCTCTAATAATAAAATACATTTAACACACATCTATGCATAGCAGCATATCAGCATATCCACAATCATTTACAATACAGTAAATCAAGCTTTAACAACACTATCATTTCTTACCCTGTATGTATATATCTCTCTAGACATACATACATACATACATATAGTGGCAAGAATCAGTGCAGTTGTGGAGAGAGAAAGAGACAGAGGAGCTTATACTTTACTTTAAGAAGTGGGATTGCCCCTGAAAGACCAAGATACCATCCCTTAGAGCGCACGCACACACGCCCGTGTGAGTGTTCTATATATATTTATATATATTCTTACCATATATCCAGATACCTTCCCTGATAAAATCACAGTTTGCTCACATATTTTTGTGTGTATATATTTATTCCGAGGGCGAGATAAACATCAAAGAAGTAGGAGAAGAAGAATACAGACGCAAGGCGGCGAGAGGAAAAGAATCCAGAAGACAGAAAGGAGACGAAAGAAGGAAGAAGAAAAAAGAAGAAAGAAAAGGGAGTCTTAAAGATACCTTGATGCGACAGCATTCGCACAAGGCCGTGTGAGTGTTAACAATTATTTTACACCCACAAAACCTTCATATTGTCATATAACATTACACAACCAATTCAGGTTTTATACCAGCCTTCCACCGGTGCTCCCCCATCCCCCCCTTTTTTCTTATACTTCTTGTGATGTCAGGCTATTTGAGTTGGATTATTGTATTGTTAACATTGATTTGCAGCGTGTACATGTAGTTTACATGTTATGCTACATGTATACACTGTAAATGCAATGTTTTAAGTGGAATTTGAGGCTTCACATTGAATGATTACATGAGATTTGTGTACTGTAGGAAATTGCTTTTTAATTCATTGAGGATGTTATGCATAAGTGGTGTTGCCATTGCAGGATGGCTTCACCCCTTAATTACCTTTGAGGTTAGTACCCGATAAGGTGATTAAGGGGTTCATTGGTATGTTAATGTCATTGAGATGTATTGGCTATGTATTATTTTGGCAACGGACCCCTAGGATGATGCTAGCGACGGAGCCTTCTTATTGATGAGGTTAGTAGAATTTTCTTTATTTTACTATGGTATTTACTGTGTTTAATAATGGCCAAATAATGTATTATCCCTATGTGGATAATAGTTATTTGGCACATTATTGTACTGTATGTGTTGGGGGGACAGGGGTATTGGCCCCAAGGGTATGTGGTAGGCCTCCCTTGTGGGTGAGGGTGGTTAGGCCTCAGGGGTGGGGGGGTTAGTGGGGGAGGGTATGTGGGTGAGGGTGGGTTAACCCCTTAATGACTGTAGCGGTTAATAACCGCTATGGTGATTAAGGGGTTAGGGGACATTACATTGGATGTTTTAATTATTGTGTCTGTTTTGCAGAAGCGGATGGGGCATGGGCAGGATGAAGATGAGGATGGCCTTCATCGTGGCAGCCGCACATGGGTGAGTGCTATATGTATTTAATGTCTTTATTGTTCAGTAAGTATTTTAAATGGACAACTGCACTATTATCCATTTGTGGATAATAGTAATGTTGCCCATTACTGTATTGTATGTTAGGGGGTTATAGGTGTTGTTGGGGTGATATATATATATTTACTTAGTTAGTGTGGGGCTGTTGTGTGTATTTTTTATTATTGTGGGTAGTGGGGGTGGGTGAAGGGGGTATTAGCCCCAACGGTGGTTGGTTAGGGCTTGCGGGTGTGTAGCGGGAGGCCTTAACCCCTTCATGACCGTAGTGGAATTAACCGCTACGGTCGTGAAGGGGTTAAGTGCACCCGCAACCCCCCCAAGCCCTAAACAAACAATACCCCCTTCACCCACCCCCGCTACCCACAATAAAGCTGGCACGGCTCTTTAACCCCTCCATTACCTTAGCGGTTAACCGCTAAGGTAATGAAGTGGGCTTTAAATGCATTTTTCCTGCCTCGGATGCATGCCGGGGGGCTCCGGTGCTGATATTAATGGTATCAGCTCCGGAAACCCCCGGCATCAATCCCAGCCAAGAAAAAGGACTGAATTTTTTCTAAGTGCCGATCCGCCACTCATCCGCTGCCTCTGAGCAGCAACTTGCCAACTTTTTCTTGCGTGGCTGATCCGCCATCAAAACGGTATTCTAGAGAGGCGAATAGCTCCGCTTAGCTACTCGCCTCTAATCGAATACAGCGTGGCGGAAAAAGTTGGATTTTTAGGCGGAAAGTGCCTTCTCGTCCCGCCACCGGCGGAAAAAAAAAAAACGCCAGCCCAACTGGCGTTTTTTTTTAATCTCGGCACTTTCTCGCCCGTTACTGAATATGGATAGGCTTTTTAGGCGGGAAAGTGCCGAGAAATGCCTTTCCGCTGCTTACTGCATGATGCCCCTAGAATCGTCCTCTCTGTCCACCACAATCACTGAAAGTCAGGTGCAGATGGAGCCGATGTGTGTCATTAGGCGTGAGTCTTTGGTGGTGAAGGTAACCTTTGGGGATTCTCTCAGCAGTGTCCCTTGCTCAGCTATCGCGTATCCAGGAAGTGACATGCCTGGAAGTGCATCACTGTGTGTACCGGGGGTGTAGGCGGGGGATGTTTACCAGGACCTCAAAATCAGTGTAATCGGCAGCAGAGTATCTTTCAGTTCAGCTACAGGGAATCTAAGAATCCAACACAGCTGATATACTGTAACTGGGGAAATTATCTTATTTGCATATTTAAATTATCTTTTTTCTCCTCCCCTGTCGATGTTCTCTTTTATCCTTTGGACCATGTTTTCGATCTTTTGTCATCTCCTTGCAGCCATCTTGTGCCTTATCCTCGACAAATATTTTTTGAAGTAAGATTACATTTATTTAAGGAAGAAAATGACATTAAGTTGCTTTATCGAAGTTGTTTTTTTAACCAACAGGGATTGCACTTTTTAAACGAAAACAATTATTGTTCAGGTACATTTCAACAGCTAAGGATTTGCCATTACAGTATGTGACATAAATATGCACAATGCCAAATCTTTTTCCTCACAAGTTGGCTATAAATACTTTGAGTTGAGTTTCTGTTTTACTTCAGAAACATATAAAAAGGCTACTTGGTATTTTCTTAAATAGTTTTGCCAGATCCCAGTTTTCAAAATGCTCTTTACAAATTTCTAAAACAGGTTGATAAAGTATCAACAGTTTCCTGGTGTAGGGAGTAGAGAAGGGAGAAAATATCCAGTTCCTTCAACCCTTTCCGTGCCAGAGGCACAAGCAATGCATGGTACCTGCTTTGACATTTAAAAGAGTTAATTCAGATTATTTGACAAACATGCTGGCTTGCGCACCACTCTTATTCCAGAAAATCCTGTACACATTATGACCCTTTTGTCGTTTTATGTCTTGGATTTCAGCACTCACAAGATGGTCTCCAAAATGAAAAGAATGTAACTTGTTTTGTGAGGTAGACATTTTCCAGAACTATTTCTGCCTAATGTGGGCTATTCATTTTCGCAACGTGCATAAGCCATGTTGATTTCATTATTCTTTTTGCCAAAAAGTTACAGAATGTATTTCCCCTTTCCATAATTTCTCCAGATGTTACACAAATGAAATATTGTCCTCCTTTGTGGCTAGGAATGAGCTTGTTCAGCAGTCTGATCTCATGAGTGGGTGGGAACAAAGAGCTTTAGCATGCTTGATTTAAGCAATGTTTTATGTGGTGAGAAACAGTGATTCCAAAAGTCTTAGTTCAAGGAGGGTACTCTTGCTCTTTCCTTACAGCATATGACATTTGCTCTTAGTTTTTTTCTTCTTTAATCAAATACTTTTCACTTGTAAGAACCCAATGTGAGCTAATTACTTCAGAAAAGTGTAATTGTGTCTACTTTTCTTTCTAATCTCTACTCAGGTCTGCGGTGCGCCGTCATTTGGGATCTTTCTGTGTACTCTGTACACGCCATCAGATATATTCTACCCACTCCCTGGCAGCACACGACCTCACTATGGGGGTTTGAGCGAGGTAACACACATTTCTATATAATCTCCACCTGGACCTAAAACAAGTCATTACAATAAATAGGAGTTCTATTACAAGTATAGAATGTGGTGATTAACCTATTGTGACCTGTGATAAGTACAATTGATATGTCTTCCTTATCATGTGCCCATGTATCCCTTTCCCCATTGCTTCTCCATGTACACCTCTCATTCTTCCTCTTACCTCAGCCTGCCTCTTTCTCTCTCCTCCTCTTCCTCTCTACGCTACACTTTTCTCTTTTGATTCCATCCATTTCCTTTTATATTTGTCGATTTGTTTAATCCTCTCCCTAAGGCTGCCTTTTTGCTCTA
Source organism: Ascaphus truei (assembly GCF_040206685.1). NCBI lineage: Eukaryota > Metazoa > Chordata > Amphibia > Anura > Ascaphidae > Ascaphus > Ascaphus truei. The sequence goes on along the minus strand of NC_134487.1, from coordinate 92,317,898 downwards.
TCTTTTGTAAGATATAACTAGAAGCTCTGTTAAGCCACTTAGGCCCGGATACATCAAACTCCTTTAAAGTGAAGTTTATATCGCATTTATATCGCATCCGGTAAAAAAAAAGACAGGCCATATTCTCGCAATTTTAAGTTGGTATTAAGTTGGTAAAATAAAACAAGTTTATTTCGACCAAGACACAGCACTACACACTGTGGGGCACAAACTCACCCAAAACAGGGAATACGGGGGGAATCCTAACTCAACCAGGTGCCAGACTCTGCTTCAAAGGCTTACCCGGGCAGCATCCACGATCCGTCCTCTTTGGGGTACTGCAGCAGTCCAAAGATGTAGTCCAAGGATGCTATTTGAACTATAGCAAGTTCGAATCGCCCACTCACCTCCACCACGAGCCTCACTTTGGTGTCTCCAGCAAAAGTCTCGTATGACACCTACTACGCTATGACTAGAATAGTCTCTGGAGCTGAAATCGGGAGCTCTTTACATAGACTTCCCCTCTCCATAGAAAGGCATGGAAGAGAGGGTGCCAACCAGTTAGTGTGCGGGAGCTGCAAAGGACCTATCACCGAGTGAAGGCTCGTTGGTGATGGACCAATCCAGAGCATGGCAGGTAACTGTGCCACTAAGCCAGCTCACTTAGGTCGAGATTATAGTGCTTTTGGCGATGCGATTGACAGTGTGCGCCACCAAAACAAATACCTGTCTTACGTTGTGTTGCTTATAGTTGGCCCAACCCTGTCTCCTCCTGCCTGTAGCCTGCGCACACGCCTTGCCGCCTCCCACTATAATCTCGGCCTTATTGAACCATTAGAGGAGTGCGAAATACAAATTGCCAATAGGAATCGTGCCTATGGGGCTCATACCCAGAAATGGTTCCCATAGCTAGCTGAGCAGAGATGGTTAAGAGATAGTGCATAATGCACTATCTAATGCAGAGATAGGTGCTTCGGAGTCTGGAAAGCAGGACCATATCTCTTTGTGTGCAGGCTGGTTGAGTGAATTACCAGCCCTGCATACAAAGACAGCAACAAAACATGTTCATCTTAAGATACACAATAATATACACAATCCTGCCTTTTAGAACAAAATAAGCCCACCTTCTGGGTGTGTCCTAAAAGAAAGAAAGAGAAAAAATAGCTTTCCCTTTGAAACAAAAGAATGATTGAATATAGGAAATACCTAATAACTTTATCCCTGTAATTTGTAGAATATTGTAACATGTCAATGTGTTCGGCTGATCAAAATGTATGTTTGCAGATCTATTTTGGTATGGTTAATGTCAAGTTTGAGAGACAAATTTATCTCACCTTTTCACCCTCACAATCATGGATTGTTTAGCATGATTTAATTCGTCAGATCGCAAATTTTACAAAGATATATTTGTTAATCTTGCAAATCGTTGTCAGATCCATGATATTTTATATTTATTAAATTTACAAATGTATATGGAATATCTCCCTGCCCACCCTCTGGCATTTCCATACCCTTTCAGGAATTTATTTATTTATTTATAAAATATTTTACCAGGAAGTAATACATTGAGAGTTACCTCTCGTTTTCAAGTATGTCCTGGGCACAGAGTAAAACAAATAATACATGGTTACAAGTACAGTTACATAAATGAACAAGGTATACATTATATACAAGACATTGCATGCACAGTTAAAGAAAATATATATTATGAGCGTATGAAACAGTTACAGACCAGATTAAAGTGTGAGACAGCCTTAGATTTGAAAGAACTTAAGCTGGTGGTGGATATGAGAGTCTCTGGTAGGTTGTTCCAGTTTTGGGGTGCACGGAAGGAGAAGGAGGAACGTCCGGATACTTTGTTGAGCCTTGGGACCATGAATAGTCTTTTGGAGTCTGATCTCAGGTGATAGGTGCTGCATGTGGTAGGGGTGAGGAGCTTGTTCAGGTAGCTGGGTAGCTTGCCCAGAAAGTATTTGAGGGTGAGACAGGAAAGGTGAACTTTGCGCCTAGACTCTAGTGATGACCAATCTAGTTCTTTGAGCATTTCGCAGTGATGTGTGTTGAAGTTGCATTGGAGAACAAAACGACAAATTGAATTGTAGAGGGTGTCAAGTTTTCTAAGGTGGGTTTGAGGAGCCGAGCCATATACTATGTCTCCATAGTCAATAATTGGCATTAGCATCTGCTGTGCAATACGCTTTCTGACCAGGAGACTTAGGGAGGATTTGTTCCTGTAAAGTACCCCTAGTTTGGCATAGGTCTTGGTTGTCAGGGTATCAATGTGCATCCCGAATGTTAAGTGGGAGTCAAACCATAAGCCCAGGTATTTAAAACTAGTGACAGGTGTTAGGGTGGTGTTAGCGTTGGTTCTAATCAGGAGCTCAGTCACTGGAAGCTTTACAAATTTAGTCTTGGTCCCAAATACCATTGTTACAGTCTTGTCAGTGTTTAAAAACAGTTTGTTTTGGGAAATCCAGTTTTCGAGTCTCAAAAAGTCAGACTGAAGTATGTGTTGAAGGTCAGAGAGGCTATGGCTGTGTGCATATAGGCTTGTGTCATCTGCATACATGTGTATTGAGGCTTCCTTACAAGCTGTGGGAAGATCATTAATGAACACTGAGAAGAGTAGGGGCCCCAGAACAGAGCCTTGCGGGACACCACAGGTGATATCCAGGGGGTTGGAGTTAGAGCCTGAGATGGACACATGTTGGGATCTTCCTGATAGGTAGGACTGAAACCAGTTTAAAGCATGTTTCCCTATTCCAGAGCTCTGGAGTTTGTTAAGCAGGATAACATGATCAACTGTGTCAAAAGCCTTTGCAAAATCTAGGAATACTGCACCAGTGAGTTGACCCCGTTCCATTCCACACTGGATTTCATTGCAAACTTTTAGCAGGGTAGTTACGGTGGAGTGTTTGGGACGAAACCCAGACTGGAATTGGCTAGGGAAATTTGTCTTGGTGTAGAAATCGCTTAATTGGGAGTGGACACATTTCCATGACTTTGGATAGAATTGGGAGAAGTGAGATTGGCCTGTAGTTTGAGACAGTGTTTTTGTCCCCACTTTTGAAGATTGGGACAACTCTGGCAGTTTTCCAGGTCTTAGGGATATGGCCTGCAGACAGGATAGAGTTGACTATGGACGCAATTGGTTTGGCAATGGCTGGGGCACCAAGTCGTAGGAACCTAGATTGTAGTAAGTCAGGTCTGCATTGGCTGCTTAGTTTAGTTTGAGGAGCGCTTGTGTAATCTCCTCTTCAGATACTGGGCTAAATTGAAAATTGTGGGCAGTGTTGGGAGGGGGTGGGACTGTAGGGATACTCCCAGGATGAGATTCATGTTTGGGGTTTGTGCTGCGTTTCGCTAATAAGTTAGTGGCACACCCCACAAAGTAATCATTGAATGCATTTGCAATGTCAGTGGGGTTTGTCAGAGTAATATCCCCCTTAGTGATACAACTTGGTTGTTGATGGTTAGGAGGCTGGAATATATTGTTGATAACCTTCCAGAAGTTAGCTTGGTTTGATGTATTTTGGTGGAGATTGTCAGAGTAATATTGTGCATTTGCATGCCTTGTTTGCCTTGTGCACATGTTCCACATGCATCTGTAGTGATTGAGATCCTTGTAGCTTTTCCACAAGGCATCCCTGAACTGGTAGAGTGCTATAAGGTCAGGTGTAACCCATGGAAGGTGGGCCTCCCGTACCCTTATTTTGCGTAGTGAAGCATGGGTATCGCAGAGTTTTAAGAACTCGGATTGGAAATAGTCGAGCGCAGAATCGGGGTCGGGAATTAAATCGATTCTGTGCCATGGGCAGTTGGTAAGGTCATCCAGAAACTGTTGTGGGTTAAAGTTTTTAAATGTTCTAGTGAGGAGAACGTTAGGGCTTGAATGGGGCGGTTTAATTTTCCTTACACAGTACACTATTGCATGGTCACTGAAAATATCAGGAAGGATGCCAGAGGATTGGATTCTGCTGGGGTTTGAGGAGAGAATCCAGTCTAGCAAGGAATGGTTATGCGATTTCAGGTTTATCTGTGTGGGTTGGGAAATGAGTTGTGATAGGTTAAGTAACTTGAGTTGTATCTGGATTTTGTGGTTTTTGGTCAAGCCAATTGAAGTTGAAATCCCCTAGAACTAGCAGCTCACTCTTCTCATTCAGAGAGGAAATGGAGCCAAGAAATTGGGTGATATCAGTCAGGGATTGTAGAGGGGCGGTAGATGCCAGCGAGCAAGATGGGCTTAGAAAAGGGGAGGCAGATTTTGCCAACTAGAGTTTCAAAAGAGGGTGGACTTGGTGGTCAATTTAACAGTGTAAATTGTAAGGTGTCTGCAATATAAAATAACACCCCTCCTCCTCTCTTTGACCTATCTCTCCTAAAAATGGAGTATCCCTGAATGGCGATATTTGCATCAGGGGTTTTAGGGGATAGCCATGTTTCTGTAAGAACAATGGCTTTGGGTTTATGCATAAGGCACCATGCCCTTATTACATCCAGTTTGGGCAGCAGGCTCCGGATGTTTATATGGGCGACAGATAGCCCTTTTTGGAATTTAAAGGTGGAATTCTCAGGGGCATGGGACAGAACTGAAATGGGAGGACCTGAGTTAGTTTCAATATCACCTGCTAAAGAGAGTAATAGTATGAGTAGAAATTTGGGTAGTTGTTTGCAAGTTGTAAATTTGTGGTGTTTGCCATTAGAGTGAGCAGTGGTTGGTGTGCTGGTTTTTAGAGTTCTCCACCAACATTCAGTAGATAGTGCAAGGCTTTTGAGTAGTCCAGGGTGTATGGTGATGTTGGGTGTGGTCCAGGATGGAGGAGTTTGTAGTGGATAGAGGGAGTAACATCTCCATGAGGCCAGGAGAAAGAAAAAAGTTAAAATACATAGCAGGTTCATGATGCCAGAGGTAGGCAGTGCTGCAAGGAGCTGTTGTGAGCAGAGTGAGTGTGAGCAGACTAACAGCAGGTGTGTGCCTGTTCCTTGTCAAATGTTTAGCTGTATTGCAATGCTAGAGTCAGTTCAGGGTTTCAGTGTATTGTGTAGTCAGTTTTGGGAGAGACTGCAGTAAATAAGTTGTAAAGGGGTGGGGGGTTGAAATAGGCAGGTTAGCAAGCATGGGATCATAGTGTGATCTGAATAGCTTACCGTTTGTTGTCTTGAGTTAAGAGTTTGCAGAAAGAAGCAGTCCCCAGTCACCTCTAGTCAAACTGTAGTCTAACTGTATTTATCACTTAAAGACCTCACTTTAAATGCCTCACTATCTAATGCCAATTGCAGTTCCTGCAGATTGCAGGAAAGGTGTTTGTTATATACAGCTAAAACAGTCACATGACCCTCCCCCTCCCCAATCAGTCAGCTTGTTCCATTTGGTCAATTAACAGCACAGAGTTAAGAGGAAAAAAAAAAAAAGACTTTTTAAATTCAAACATACTAACTTATATCAATTCTACAAGGCCAGATTCAGTTTTTTACACAGGGTTTCAACATCAGGAACATACATATATCAATTCTACAAGGCCAGGAATGTCTTTTAAGTTACATTAAAAAGGTTTCATGCTTACTTCTGTCATGAAAGAGTTGTTACTCCAGATTTCAATCACTCCACTTTCCAAAACAAGCTTCGTCCCCAGATAACCTCACTTCTAGACAAACACAAAAAACCAGGCAAGATCACTGACCCCAATAAAAATAAAAATAAATAAATTTTTAAGCTATAACTTGTAACTCAAGTTAACAATTTGTGTGCCAGATTATTAAAATGCTGAATATTTTCTAGCCTTATTATGACACTGTCTCTGTGCATTGTGGTATTAGACTTTCAGGCTTAATTTTATAAAGACATTCAAATATGTTATATTATGTATAAAGGAATAAAATAGTATAAAAGGTTACAGTGTCAATAGAAGGAGTTACATAATGCACAGACTAAAATGGGATGTATTATACTGTAGTCTGCACCTCTCTTAACCATTCTTGCCTTTTATTTGCTTCCCCCCCAAGTCCTCCTTATCTGGTAACAAAAGTCTAAAATACTGATCCAAAAACTAAACAATGCATCTAGAAACACGTTTTTCTATGTTGATACATGGCCTTGTTATTAAGGCCATTGTCTCCTTGCACTCATTCAAGTTTTCACCTGTTAGCTGTTCTCTGCAAACCAAAGGAATGGTTCAATAATCTTATAAACTTTCAATATGACTGTAACAGGGGATTTATCCCTGTTCTGGAAATGTGCCTCTAATCCAGCAGTGTGGTGGTTAACTGCTGGTAGTCAATTAACCAACACCACCTGGCTGATTAGGTTTGTTAGAAAAAAGCCTGCCTTGAGACAGGAGCAGAGATTTCCTGAGTCTCACAAATTGTGGGACTGACCATAGGAACAGAAGTCTTGAGCCTACCAGAAGAGGCTGCCAGCAAGACACAGGGGAAAGCACCTCTAAACCTGAATGCTGATATAGCCTGAGGAAAAGGTAGCAACACAGGAACAGAGAAGACTTTCCCTCCAACTACAAGAAACAGATGATAAGACTTTCCTTTCTAAGACTGTTTGTATATCTGCACATATCAAGAAATATGTTTGGGGCTGGGAGACATGCTAATCTAAAGGGAGTTGTGGACTGCATAGGTTTCACTAGAAATACTCCCAAGTGGAACAGAAGCTTTGTTTGACCCCTTATTTGCATATGTTTGGATGATTTTCTTATGTTAAAGAAACAGGCGCAATAAAAGCCTTATTTAATTTCACCTTAAAAAAGTCTCCATTGCATACCTCTGCGCACGTCCTCCTACATATGGTGTCAGAATTGGGACTGAGGTGGCCCTTGAAGTTAAAAGGGGCCCCGGAGATTGCCTGTGAATTTTTTTTGTGCTTTTTGCCTACAAACAGCCTGAGCAACATAAACAAAGGATCTCATGCAGCAGAGACCAGAGTTAAAGGGAGACACACCCAGGCATGAAATCTACACTGCACTGAAACCCACAAAACCACAGATGGTCTCTGTTCCCTGATTCCAAGAGGAGAGAGAGAGAGACTGTGCTGAAGCAGGTAAACCTTATTTGCCTATCACAATAAAGTGTAATATGGTCATTGAAATAGGGGTTTTGCCTTCCAGCCATAGTCAGGCTTCAAGACGTAAGTTAGCCCTTAAAAGGGATAGGCGTTTATTGTTTTCAAATGTTTCGCTGAAGCAGTGAATACAGATGGTGACCCACGAGCGGTACTGATTCTGCAAGTAAAGGCTGCCACACCGCATAGGACTACCAGCTGTGAATGGAGTATATGCAGAAAAGTGTGAAAATTGATGCAAGACTGTGCTGAAGCAGGGGAATTTTCAGTAAACAAGTGCTGAGGGTAAAATTGCCCTACTGGGGAAAAAGGAATTGCTGGGCTGTGTAAAATGTATCCCAAAGCCAATTGCTGAGTGTTGAGTCACCCTGCCGGGAGTGAAAGAAATATCCCACTGCAAAGAATATAATTTTTTTTTCTGCAAGTAAAAGTCTGTCTGTGTATCTTGGGAGTAAAACAGGCACCCAAAGTGTGAAGAGTGAATGCCATAATACCCAAAGTTGAGACTGAAAATTACTGAACTCAAGCAGAAAACCACATTATTTGGCTGAATCGGAGGAATTGTACCTAGCAAGTAAATGATGTAAAGCAATTAGAAGTTTTTACCTAGCAACTGCACATCCAGTATACCTAATGAGAGAGAATGCGTGCACAGTACTGCTAATATTGTAAAACTTACCCAAGAAAAAAAAAAAAAGTATACAGAGATGCCTGTGAGAGCTACGACCTCTACAAGCAAAATATGCCCACCTGAAGGACTACCACAATTGGGGGTTCTAGCAAATACAGTGGCAACAGCTGCAAGTGCACCTCCTGAGGTCAGGAAGAAAATTACACCAGATAGCCCCAAAACGAAGGACAAGATGCAGCGTTCCTGTAATGAACCCTACCCCACGGAAGAGTGGCCCTTCCAGTCCAATAAAGAGGAAGACATCGCTTACGGGGAACCCGAACCGAGTCATACCCACAAAACACCCCAAGAATGGTGGGGGTGCCTGAACTCGGCACGAACCGAAAAGACCACTCCCTATGATGACGAATATGATCGGCAGGACAAAGAGTGGGAGCAGCAGATCACCAAATATTTCTGTCAGCTAAAGCAACTGCAAGAAAAGCCTGGCGTATACAATGAAGCCGCTGAAGTATCAAATAAAGAAGGAGACCCCAGTATTCCTGATGGGACGGAGTCATCCAAAACAAAAGACGGAAAAAGAAAAGCGGTTCTTCCCTTACCGTGGAAGGAACAGACACATCCGCAGATCCTGTGGAGAAAAAGGGGGACCGAGTTGCCCTGCAGCCTAGAGAAAATGGAGAATTCGTCCCGCGTATAACCGAATATCTTGAGGGCCCAAGGCAGAAGTCGTGTACACCAAAGAAGTGTCTGTCCGATGCCAACAGTGAGGAACCCTCAACCAACCATCCCAGGGAAGCAGAGCCGGAACCAGTGAGTGTCGATCCCTTGACCAGGTTTGAAGATGTCCTGAAAAATGCCAGGCATGACTGTGATATGCTCCGTGAACAATTGAAACAAAAGCAATATGGTTACACAGAGCTACAGAAAAATAACGTGAAGCTACAGAAAGATGTGTTCACAATTTACTCTTTGGCCAGGACAGAATTGTACGATCTCAAGACTGAGCAAGATGCTGCAAACACTACAAAAGCCACCATGGTGGAAAAGCAGAGCCAATCCGATAAAATGATGGCTAAGCTGAAGCGGAAATATGAGGAGGCACTGAAGGAGATTAAAATACACAAAAAACACAGCGCACAACGCTCATAGTGTATTAAAAGATATATTAAAAATAACCAACAAATAAGGGTAAGTATTTTGCGTACATCAAAACAAAATTAAACAGGCATGTCAGGGGTTAATGTTACCCATGCACCAGACAGAACGGCAATTCGGATGTCATCAACGAAGGTACAAGCAGTTCCCCGTGTCTCGCCCTCTCGGTCCCAAAGTAGAGCCTGGATAGTCCCACTTGCAATGGTAGAAAGTCCAGCAAACTTGTGGTGTACACGAGTGGTGTCGTGGTATCAGTCAGTTCTTTCAATAGCTGGATACACGCTTCTCAGCCTACCGATCTGGCACTTCCGGGTTTGTGACATCACTAGGAAGCGACGGTGCGTCGCGATCTTTCCAGTCAACGAGTGAGCTCGCAGTAGTGTGGTAGAGAGTCCAATGAGCTAAAACAATTCGAACCTTTAATCCAACGCGTTTCGAAACCTTACGGTCTCTTCATCAGGGGAAATGAATGGCTAATCCAAACAACATTGAAATACCCCACGCTTACATCTGATTGGCCCATCAATTAGATGTTTCAGCCAATATAGAGGAAGCGGGGAGGAGTCAAATGGCTCCATGGGTAACAACAAAGATGGTTACTATAGGCAACAATTTAACAACAAAATAAACTTTAATCACACCAAAAATAATGCATTAATACACATAGGAAAAAACGGCGCTAAAATAAAAAGAAAAAAATATTAGAATATACAAACATGGTATTGTAAGCACCTGCAGACTCAAATGAACATACAGTATACAGGGCGTATTGATCTTAGAAAAAGAAGCACGAAGCACATCTCAATTTAAAAATATAAATAAGTTAAAAAGAACAAATGACAACTCGGCACTGGAGAGAAACAGATAAATAACAAGGGATTTTACCCTAGACTAGAGGATCATAATAATGAACCCTATTTGTTAGTATAGGGACCAAATATCAATATCCTCATTTAGACCTCCTGGATACAATGTTCTCAATTTATGTATCCAGAAGGTCTCTTTGACAGATAGTTCATTTATCCTATCGACGCCCCTTCTGTTTCTAGGGACTGGAAAGATCGCGACGCACCGTCGCTTCCTAGTGACTGATACCACGACACCACTCGTGTACACCACGAGTTTGCTGGACTTTCTACCATTGCGAGTGGGACTATCCAGGCTCTACTTTGGGACCGAGAGGGCGAGACACGGGGAACTGCTTGTACCTTCGTTGATGACATCCGAATTTGCGTTCTGTCTGGTGCATGGGTAACATTAACCCCTGACATGCCTGTTTAATTTTGTTTTGATGTACGCACAATACTTACCCTTATTTGTTGGTTATTTTTAATATATCTTTTAATACACTATGAGCGTCGTGTGCTGTGTTTTTTGTGTATTTTGTCTGAACTTGTAGGGGGTGTTTTTGAGCCATCCCTGGTATCACAGCTGCAGACGCTCCGATTATACAGTGTCCATGAGGTCACGTATTGATTTATACATTTATCACTGATTATCACTTCACGTTTGTGTATTGTTTGTAGTTGCGCACCTATTTTCACTTCTATTCACTGAAGGAGATTACAGTCTTTCAGCAAGAGGTTCACGGTCTTCGCCTAGAACTGAATGCCTCACAACAAGAGCTCAACAGTGTCCGGACAGAGGTGGACGTATCTCAGAAAGAGGTTCATACACTCCGCAGAGCACTGGATTCCTCACATCATGAGACCAACAGCTGCTGCACAGAACTGGAAGTCTCCAGAAAGGAACTCCACAGTCTCACTGAGGAGCTGGACATTTCAAAGAAAACTATCCTCCATCTTAACTGAGATCTCAAAGTCTCTCAGACGGAGCTTCAAAACCTAAACCTGGAGATGGAAGTCTCACGCCAGGAGACAGCCCGCCTCCAAGCAGATGTGCAAAAATTGAAGGTGGACTGCAAGGAGGCCCTGAATAGTATAGAGACTGAGAAAGGAGAGCATTTAAGATTAAAAAGAGAAAACTTAAAACTGAAAGATGAAAATTCTCATTTGACAGACTACGTCAAGGAAAAGAATGAAAAGCTGCATGAGCTTAAAGAAATAAATAAACTTTTGGAAGTTGAGAAGTTTGAAGCAGAGCACCGACTGCAGAACCAACTGCAAGGTCTGCGTACGCACCTCCAGAAGGCCAAGGAGAAGCAACAAACTCTGCAGGAAGACAATCTGCAGGCTGCTAAAGAAGTACAAGTGTTGCAGGAACGTCTGATTACCCAGTATGTCCCCGCAAAGCAGCATGAGAAACTGAAGGCTATCCTGAGCATCACCAAAGCATCGCTAGAGGCCAAGCTTAGAACCCAGGTGACTCGGCACAAAAGGGAGCACAAGAAGGCCCAGAAACTGAGACAAGTATCTGTGGCCCGAGCAAAGAAATTCACAGTGCTTCACAATACAATGAAAATGTGGAAGCAAGTTCAGAGAAAGCAAAGTGTGCAGATAAATTCCCTGAGAAGAGACTTGCAAGACGCACTCAAAAAACAGGGATCTCTCGCTGATGAGATTACAGTTCTACAAGGACAAGTATTGACCCTGACTAAGCGTAAGTATCCCACAGCCACAAAACCCATGAAGACAAGGGTACACTGAGAGCTGGGAATACCGCTCGTCTGAAAAACAAGGTTGCAAAATTTGAACCACCTAAACAAGCACTAGCAAAACCTTCAGCCACCCAACAGGCAACAAAAAAAGGTACACATGCTGAATCAAAACCAGAAGAATCCTTAGCTGATGAAGCTGAAAAGATGGGACATTCTCTGGAAGTAGATGTGTAATTGCAACTCAATCCCAAAGAAGCTGAACTAGCAACTCCATTGAGTGGAAAAAGTGCAGAGAGACAGCTTCAAGAGCGGAAAACTCAAAGGGCTGTTTTTAAACACTCTGCAACTGTTGCCATACAGTCTGCCTACAATAAGACGAGCACCCGACGCGAGGGAAATCTCATGACCGCGCACGCAGTAAAAAGACTATACCTGGAAAAAGTCCTCCTCGAGCGACTGAGGAGTGGTGATCTCAAGCATCTTCGGGTAGGAGACAAGAAAAAAATGGAGAAAGGGCTCCAATACCAGCGGGACTGAGGGTTCTCTTCCTCCATCCACTCTCATTCAAATCACAGAGATATCTTGAATGAGAGTGGAAGGATTGGCTTTGGCCGTGGCAAGCCCGAACTTCCCACAAACGGGGGAGGTATGTAACGGGATTTATCCCTGTTCTGGAAATGTGCCTCTAATCCAGCAGTGTGGTGGTTAACTGCTGGTAGTCAATTAACCAACACCACCTGGCTGATTAGGTTTGTTAGAAAAAAGCCTGCTTTGAGACAGGAAGCAGAGATTTCCTGAGTCTCACAAATTGTGGGACTGACCATAGGAACAGACGTCTTGAGCCTACCAGAAGAGGCGGCCAGCAAGACACAGGGGAAAGCACCTCTAAACCTGAATGCTGATATAGCCTGAGGAAAAGGCAGCAACACAGGAACAGAGAAGACTTTCCCTCTCACTACAAGAAACAGATAAGACTTTCCTTTGTAAGACTTTTTGTATATCTGCACATATCAAGATATATGTTTGGAGCTGGGAGACATGCTAATCTAAAGGGAGTTGTGGACTGCATAGGTTTCACTAGAAATACTCCCAAGTGGAACAGAAGCTTTGTTTGACCCCTTATTTGCATATGTTTGGATGATTTTCTTATGTTAAAGAAACAGGCGCAATAAAAGCCTTATTTAATTTCACCTTAAAAAAGTCTCCATTGCATACCTCTGCACACGTCCTCCTACAATGACATTGTTTATGATTTTCATTTTCCATCTCTACAGTATATGATCCAAGTAAGTCAACCTATCAGTTTATCAACAGTTAAGTTTGTTAAAGCTGTTTGTTAAATTAGTTAGAAACAAATGTTATTGAGTTAATTGCTACTAAACAATTGTATTTCAGATTCAGAACATTGGTAAATTATGATCACAAATATTATTATATGGTAATTCTAAATTCAGATGTTTCTATTTGAGTGTAAATCGTTCAATAGCAATACGCCAACATAACATTTGGAATTGTATTTCCCAGCAAGGTCCGTTCATGAACTGTAAGTCTTAGACAACCTGGTTGAAGTCACTAGCTTAGACCACTCAGATGTAGCCTGCTCCACAGTGCAATTTCTCATCAGTGCCTTCAAGTGAATCATTCATAATACTATATTCAGCAGGGATAATACACTGACATGTTTATTGAACTAGCATTTCCTACTACTCATTCTGTGTGTCTCCCACAGGTTCACTTATGTCACAAACCCTTCAAGGGGGATGCATTCCTCCCAATGTTTACTTCTACATCTGCTGTTCTGAATTGTTTTATGTACCAGCATTCCTCCATGTGTTACATTGTATTTATGTGCACACTGTAGATTTCAACATAAATAATCAGTGCTACAGAAGAGTAATGTAACAGTAATATATTTATTAAAATGTGGAAACTTTATGGTTATGCGAAACATACCATTATGCAAAGATGTTACTTAATCAAGGTAAGTATAAATCTGGACATAAACGTGAAAAGCACTGCAGCTTAAAGATTGCTGAAAATATAAAAACAGAAAATGACCTTCACACAAAGACTTCTGGAAAACACACTGGAATGTGTGGAAGTTTAGAAGCCAGGGGAGTATGCATTGACAGAAACATAATGAAAAACATCTGGAGCCTATTTCAAGGAGGGGAGAGAAAAGGGGAACCAACTCATAAAATAGTTGTTTTGTTCAGGATACATTCATATGGAAGAAATTTAAAGTGGAAAAAATAAACCTAACGGTGTTGTGTAAAGTTTAACTTTCAATGAGGTACAAAATAGACATATTAAATTGTAGGCACAGATTCACAAAGTTCTGTTATATCACTTAACGTGGCATAAACGTCACATTAAGACTAACGGTGTATTCTGAAAAGACAAAAATGTAACGTTAAGTCATGTTTTATCTCATAAAGAGCATAGGGTTAATTATAACGAACGTTAGTGATAATGATATGCAAATTATATGCAAATGAAGGGTTATCATAGCATTGCCTATCCACAATGTCAGTTTAGGTTAGCACACAGACTTACAGTAACATTACGTTAGTTAAGTCATCGTTAAACTGGGCGCTACTCCCATCCAAACCCTAAAATAGACTTTGACAGGGTCTGGATGAGTAGACCATAAGTTAGGCATAATTTAACCAACAGAGCGTTGTTTCTCAGCATTATTTCCCTCTTCTCTCCTTTTCAACTCAAGCTAAAGACCTATTTCAGGATGGTAATCAGAATAACTCTAAGACATACTTATCGTCACGTTATTGTATGATAACACAACGTTATACTACATTAACATGATCTGAAGCCAATGCTTCATGGGATGTATTTCGAACGTTTTTGAGTATAATTATCTTTGAGGATACCATGCTAGCTCAGGAAACAAAGTCTGATCCTGTTTTAGGTAATGTGATGTTACAAGACCTGATTTAACAGATCTTTGTGTATCTGGTGCTTAGTTGTAAATGATTGCAGGAAACAAATATGTATTGCTATGTGAATCGACTAGGGAGAAGGATTACTTATGAGATAGCAGTAGTCAGCTCTGGAGAGTCTTAATCGTATGTTTCTATAGCCTGAAGGGGAAACAAAGCCCTGTGATAAACCCCAGATTGGAAGGGACTAAATTGAAAGTGAGAAAGTGTTGCTGTAATAAAGCAATAAGGATAAAATACAGTTATGATACAACCAGTAATCAACCATTATTAGCACTTATACCTAATTAATTACTGGTTACATATTTATTATTTAAAACATATTATTCCTAATTGATAAAGATGTAATATTTAATCAGTAATTATATTTTAAACTAATCATTTAGAAATCAGAATCTAATAAGTGAAGTGTTTTAAGAGGGAATTAGCATGTAAATAGTGGTGATAGTTGTGTAATGCATGACACTTCTGCTACCATTTACTAATAGGAAGCACAATAACTACCACTGGACAATGGTCTAGGACATTCGGTCATGGCCATTTTGCCGCGACCAAAGGTACACTGGAGCTAGGCCGTGACTAAACCCCGCCGCTGTGATACTATGCCGCCGGCCGCCTCACCGCTAAGGGAAGTTGTATTGTATGTCTTTATTTATATAGCGCCATAAATGTACATAGCGCTTCACAGTAGTAATACATATCATATAAATAACAGATAATATAAATAGCAGGTCATGGGAATAAGTGCTTCAGACATAAAAGTAACATTAAGGAAGAGGAGTCCCTGCTCCGAGGAGCTTAAAATCTAATTGGTAGGTAGGGAGAATGTACAGAGACAGTAGGATGGAGTTCTGGTAAGTGCGTCTGCAGGGGGCCAAGCTTTATGTATCATGTGTTCAGAATATCCACTGTGCTATTCATATGCTTCTTTAAGCAGATGTGTCTTAAGGTGGGTCTTAAAGGTGGATAGAGAGGGTGATTGTCGGGTATTGAGGGGAAGGGCATTCCAGAGGTGCGGGGCAGAAAGTGAGAAAGGTTTAAGGCGGGAGAGAGCTTTAGATACAAAGGGGGTAGAAAGAAGACATCCTTGAGAAGAACGCAAGAGTCGGGATGGTGCATAGCGAGAAATTAGGGCTGAGATGTAAGAAGGGGCAGAAGAATGTAAAACTTTAAAAGTGAGAAGGAGAATTGAGTGTGAGATACGGGATTTGATCGGAAGCCGGGAGAGGGATTTCAGGAGGGGAGATGCGGAGACAGATTTAGGAAAGAGAAGAGTGATTCTGGCAGCAGCGTTTAGGATAGATTGTAGGGGAGACAGGTGAGAGGCAGGAAGGCCGGACAGCAGGAGGTTGCAGTAATCGAGACGTGAGAGAATGAGGGCCTGAGTGAGAGTTTTAGCAGTCGAGTAACTGAGGAAAGGGTGTATCTTTGTGATATTGCAGAGGAAAAAGCAACAAAAGGAAAAAGCGAAGGGACTAACCTTACCCCTTACCGTAAAAACCCCAAATATTAACCCCTAATACTAATGCTAGCCCCTTCCATAAAACTAAAACTAACCCCCTACCCTAAAACTTGCCTTGTCGACAAAGTGGCAGGTGGCAGAGAGGCTGCAGTGGAGGGTCACCCTGTGGCTAAATGCCAGTGGGGAGTTGGTCTTGGCAGAATGACTGACTAAATGTCCTGTCAGAGGGTTATTCTATTCAGGAAAGAAACCCAGAATCTTACGAGTCTTGTTTGAAATACTGGCCTCTTTCTTGCATCTCACAAGCAATATACTTTAGTAGATCAGATCATAATGCAGTCAAATATACTGTTATTTGTTACATACCAAATGGATCTTGAATAATGGAATAACATTCAGCAGTTAGATAGATTTAAGGCAGTAAATGCCATAAACCTGCACTCTATTATTTCAACTGTGCAATCCCTTGCACAGTAAGAAACAAAGCTGGGTTGGAACCAAAAATAAATCTAACTGATCTGATCACAATTTTTTTCTGCACCTAAAATAGCAAAAACCCAAACTCAATTTCATTTTGCACACTCTTTTAAGCCGCTATTAAAGGTAAATGTGCTGTACTGCTGTAGTTACATGTTTTTGTGATTGCATACATGTACTGTATGTAGCAATATACAACTTTAAAAAAAGTAATATCACATAAATATGCAGTATAACCACCTGAGTTTTAGATGCACCATGTAGGCGTAGATATATGTATGAGGCAATTGTAAAAAGATAGGTGATAGTGCACAGCTAATACCTAGTACAAGACAACCTGTGAACAGTGCACAGTGAATAAAAAACAATATTGTTGACCTTAAATGTGAGGATGGCACTAGATGTGGGTCTGCAGCCTTTCTTGGGGGTGACTCGACACCCCTGGAACTAGACAAAAAACAAAAGAACAGGGCGCACAACGCACATAGTGATGTAAAGTTTAAAAAGTGACTTTATGATTAAAAGTAAATAGTTCTGCGTACATCAAAGTAAAATAAACAAGCAGTTGGTTAATAGGTTTACCACACCAGGAGACGACCGGAGGCGACACCCTTTACTTGGTCTCAGCAGGTGGTGGGTCAGCAAGCGTCTCGTCTGCTATTCACTCCACACATGTGGAATCCAGAGCTCTCCGTCTCAGGGTGGTGGATGGGTTAATCCCAAGATGAAAGTCCCAGAGCACAAGGCTCAAATCGGCGTGAAACAGACACAGTCAGTGTTTGAAATAAAACGACAACATTTTTCCTCTTCTGTCCCCCATACCTCGAGACTTAGAAGTGTATTAAAAATATACTTTAATAATGTAATGTGCTTGTTACATTCGGAACCAATGTCCAAACAGTCTGCCCGAGCTAACCCTTAGGCGCCGGTAAGTCTGCTGGATATCAGAGTTCAAAGCAGCCAGAGGATGCCAAGAGGCGTGAATAGCATTTGGTTAGCGGGGGAAGGTGGAGTACCAAGGTCCGAAGAACAATGGAAGTCCTCTGGAATGCCACTTGTCTGCCAGACCTTGTGGAGCTTGCCCAGCAGGTGGCATCGAGATAGCCAGGGAGAGAGGTGGCAGACTTGCGCATGTCTCCTGGCTATTTTGAATTTCCTGCTGACCTGGCTTTTCTAACTGGCTTGGCTCTGATTAGTTGCTTGGGATAGTTCCTATGCATTGATTGGCTGCTGAGTTTTGTGAAAGAAACTCAGAATACTATAAGAATCTGTGCACCAATCAGATTCGGAGTTCCCTGTAGTAAGAGCGCAGGAGGGGCTTTTCAGAGTTGCTTCTGTGCGAATAGCATAGCAACCGACTTCGATTTCAAGCCAGAAAAGCTTGACTGCCAGAGTCTAAGTTCCGACTTTTGTGCCCAAGTTCTCAGAAACGATCATAGCGGACGCAGCTGGGATTCTATGCCGATTTATGTTCCAGATTTGGAGTAACTCGCGGTCAGGAGGAGCCAAGTTCTCAGAAGAGAACGTACCATTGGCGTATGGAATTTCATGCCGATTTGAATTCCAGGAGATACCGGGCTAAGTCTCAGTCAGGGTAAAACTCTTCTGTAGAGTTCCCTGCACCCAGGAAAGTCTAGTTTTTTTCCCCAGACCCAAAGTAAGTGTATTGTTAACTGTTTAATGTGTATTTCATCTTGTTGTACGTGGGCTTACCGAAATAAGCGCAATTTATTTTTACTTTCTGGTTCTACTTAATGAATGATCCCGGTAATCTATAAATGGTGTAAAAAGTACCTGGTCTCCTGTGACAAGCGGGGAAGGGCGGAATACTGGGTCTGGAGACAAAGGCTTCCAGCGGGGGAGACTCTTTGGGGCTGATTTACAAATCAGTGTTAAGTGATTTAGTGGGTGATAAATGCCCTTATAGCGCGCTACTGCCTGATCTGCTTTTCACAAAGCAGTGATAACAGTGCAGTATTGCTATAATGGCTATTTATTGCCCATAAATAGCCAGAGACAAAAAAGTCGTCCGATAGGCCAAAAAATGGCAAATGCACCATTTTTTGCCAGTAACAGCTATTCACAAAGCTATGATAAGTTTATTGGTGTATAAAAGCTCGCAATATTTTTGCATCAGCTAAAGGCTGATGCAAAAAAGATTGAGAGATGCATAAAAGCATGTTTCTTTTTTACAGCATTGGTATCAATCAATCTTCCCAAGCTACCTTGGTATCAATCAATCCTGAGGTTGACGGGGGTCTCCGTGTGGTCCCTGCGGGCCTCCAGCTGGTTCCCGCGGGTGTCCGGGGGTCCGTGGGTGGTCCTCACGGGTGTCCGGGGGTCATCGGGTTGTCCTCGCGTTGTCCAGGGGCCTCCGGGTAGTCCCGGCGGGTATCTGTGGGCCCCACAGGTGTCTGGAGGTCCTCAGGTGGTCACCATGGTGTCTGGGTGTCCTCGGTTGGTCCTCGTGTGTGTTCGGGGGTCCTCGGGGAGTCTCTGTGGGTGTCTGGGAGCCGCACGGATCCCCGCTGGCTTGCGGTACCAATCCTGTGTCGAAAAAAATTATTGTCCAATACATTGAAATAAATACACCCCCTCCCTCCCCCAATACATTCAGTACAGTAATGGGCAGAATTACTATTATCCAGATATGGATAATAGTGCATTTGCCCATTTAAAATCAAACATAAACCAGCAGTGAAATAAAATAAAAAATAAAAAGTAAATAAAACTTGCACTTACCCCTGCCATGATGAAGGCTGTCTTCATCCTCATCACTGTCATTGTACTCAGTGGGCAGCAACAGCAACAGTGCAAAAAAATAAAATAATACAAACAAATTGCCCCTAACCCCTTAATCACCTTAATGGTTAATAACCGCTATAGTAATTAAGGGGTTAACCCACCCTCCTCCGCTACCCACCCGGGAGGATTAGTCATGTCGCACTGTGCACAGCGAGATGCGAACTCCAGCTCGTTTCCCAGGCGATTGCAGATTGGACAGAGCAAGTGCAGGAAGTTCTCCCCATCGCTCTGTAGCAGCCGGAGGCCTCCTGGCATCTCAAATCTTTAGCCTAGTTGTTCAGCCATTTTGTCAGACTATGGGGCAGGGATCAGTGCAGTCACAGCTCTGGGCTGGGTGGTTACCATGTGCGTCTGCTGATGGTGCTCACTGCATCCGTCTGCACCCCACAAGCTGTCAGTTAGATCCTCGTCTCCTGCCCCTGGTGGATCCAGGAGTCCCAGGCTTTGGAAAATGGGCACGGCTATGGCTTTTGCACCGAGCCACATACACTTTACAAAATGAAAGCTTGCATCTTGCAAACTCACCACGTGGTTCTCCCGATTTTGCGGGAACTGCTTTCAGACCTCAGGATCCCTCCAGCTGATCCAATTTCACTTGTGTGCATGCTGGTAGCCCCTTCTTTGGGGTTATGGTCCTGGACCAGAGATCCACACCGGACCAAACTTCACGTGCACTCGGTTGATACAGTGGTTTTCAGGCACTTCTCAACCCTGGAACAGGTCAATAAGGGGAGTACACACTGGTGTTGCCCTCTAAGGGGGTTCTGGTCCCGGACCAGAGATCCACACCGGGAACAACTCCAAGTGCAGTCAACTGACTGCATGGTTTTCAAGCACATCTCAGCCTTAGAACAATGTGGATGGACACAGCTCTGATACAGTGTTTTTCAGGCACCTTTCAAATATAGCGAGTGTCCCAATCTATAGCAAATGGCTCTGATACAGTGATTTTCAGGCACTTCTCAGTCTTGCAGCAGTGAGTTTGCACTCATTAGCTGGATACTACCCCTGGCACCCCTTCAGGGAGCATATCTTGCTTGCAAACATTTGGGAATATGTGGCTTGCATACAGTGAGTGCCCCCATTCACTTCTCCTTTAGCATATACCCCATTCCTCTTTTATGCTGTCCCTGTTGCTCATCTCAGCAGCGCCTCCAAATGTAATACCCTTATTCACCCCCCAAAGGGAGATCTGCTCTTCCTGGATAAGTGCCTCATGTTACTTGTGTGCTGTTGCATACCTGTAGGCTCACAGAAGGCTGAGTGCTCCACAGATGGTATTAGGGGTATCAATAGGGCAGGTTCTCAGCATCAGGTCTCATGGTGCAGCGCCTCCATCTCATAGGGCCAGGGACAGAAGTTCACCCCACAAGCACTCCTCCTTCATAGACACACTCAGGCCAGTAATGGTATAACTGGTATTTATTGAGGTAGATACAGCATAGTCCAATTCCTCAATTTTCCCTGGATCAGACTCCAGGGGCTTAAGGCCCCTAGAGCCCACCCTTAACTCCCACTCCACAAAGGGAGGGAAAAGACAGACACAATTTAGTCAAATGCCCACTTTTATACCTGGAGAATAAGCCAGAAAATATAAAATATATGCTGCTGAAATGTAGTAATTAGCAATCACATGTCATGTCCTAAATAAAAGGTGTTCGCAAAAGAATCGATGTAATGGCTTAACCCTTTTCTGTCAGAGGAATCAACATAATGATGCCCTGCATTGCTTTGCAGGCCCCTCTGGCAGTGAAAGAGTTGACGGATTTAATTAACGATAAAAGCCATGGAAACATATGTTCATACTAAAATAATAACTGTGAATAAAAACAGATGGAAAAAGCTTTAAAAAAAAAAAAATCCAATAAACAGAAAGTTCTCATTAGCCTGTGCAAAGTTTGTTTTTCTAGCTTGACAAACCGCATATCAATTGGCTTTTAGCTGGAAGAAATCCCGTATGGAAAACACAGTTCTTCCCAAAGTGGCATTAGCGCATATCTTACAAGTTACAAGCACAATGTGCAGAACAACAGATGAAGTGCAATGTTATATGGAATTTATGACGCCACAAGACCTTGAACCACATCTGTTATTTTTCTCATGTAAAGAGCTAGTATATACAGTACGTAATACAACATCAGCCATATCACCGTACTGCTGCCCATTTATACTGGGGAATAGTGGTATTTCTTGTTTGCATTTGTCTCAATACAACAACAAATTCCGGTCAGAGAAAACCAGAAAACCAAAGATCTCCTTATTTGGTCTCTGATGCGCACAACTTACATATACCTATGGAGAAAGCGGGTTCCCTAAGGCTTTTTTGCGCTCATACTTATTGACCCTAAGTGCTGCAAATGTTAACAAGACACTAGTTTGACATATTCTGTTAGTTGTCCTAAAGTTACTTTACTATGGATTCAGTCCAAATATTTGCTGACTGATGACCTGTGGTGTCCACACAGGGATAACATTGTAGCAATTGGTATGAATATGTTGCCCTCCAATTTGCATTTTCATACAGGTCACTCTTAAGAAGTAAAACTCACTATATCTGTTAAAACTATTATCACCTGAGTGATTAACCACTGATAGTCCAGCCCCTGATGAAGTGACCTAGTGTCATGAAACGTGTAGGGTGGTTCTTCACATTGAGCTTATCATTTGTGTGGATTTGATCATGGTATAAGTTGGCTCTACTGACTTTATTTTGCCATTTTATGAGTTTCCAAGGACTACATGCGCAGTGTCGACCAGGACATCTGAGTCACGACGCATGCGCACCGCATCATCCGGTGGCGATGGCACCAGCAGGTCTGAGTTCGCGCCAGCGGGACATGCGGCGGTAGCCCGTGAGGTCTGCAAACGCTCTGTGATGTTCCTCCATTGATTCCAACTCGGATTCCATTTGCAGCTGTTGCTGTTACCTGCGGATTTACCTTTTATATTTCGTGAGTAGGATTTCAGTTTTAGACCTTCCGGAAGTGATCTCCTATCATTGTAATTCTTATAGTTGATTGTTATCACTTTAATAATTTTTTCATTAAATGTATCAGTTTTTATTGTAGCTATTTTGTTTTCATGTGTTTTATGTTGTCAGTGTTTGTCTGTTAACCAGTTTGTTTTCCAGTGTTGCACTATGATTTGTCTCTCTTTTCCCCACATGTCATGAGACATCAAGCAAATCAACCTTGGATTTTACTTGGACTGTGAGGGCTGGACTATCAGTGGTTAATCACTCAGGTGATAATAGTTTCATCCAGGCGCCGTTATATTGTGTTTTGTGTACTTTGTTGTGATCTGTGTGGGTCATTTATATCAGGCAGCTTAGTCTTTTATTTAAGGTTTTTTGTAATTATTTTTAGTAGTTGTAACTAAATAAACACAAGCATTAGCGCTTCTCACACACAATTATTTTTTTCACTATATCTGTTGCCATTCTATACTTAAGTATATGCACAAGGATACAGTACACTCTAGGTGATTTGTTCCATGACAAGCTGTGTGATTATTTAAATGCCGTTTTTTGACCCTGTCTATATGCTATACTCCCAAGTGAGATATACTGTAGATTATCTAATTTAGTGATGATCCTGAACTAATTTAGTTTGTAAAAGAGGATACAATTAGGCACCAGTAGATTTCCCTTGGATGCCTATTGATCCTATACCCATGGCTCATAATCTCATCACATATGTTTTTAGCTTTCCCTTTGTAAATATTTAGCACATAGTTACATAGTAACATAGTAGATGAGGTTGAAAAAAGACGTAGGTCCATCAAGTTCAACCTATGCTAAATGTAGACAACAGATACTTTATCCTATATCTATACTTACTTATTGATCCAGAGGAAGGCAAACAAAAAACCCCATTAAGGGGAAAAATTAATTCCTCTCCAAGAATTGGCAATTGGATTAATCCCTGGATCAACATCCTTCCCATGTATACTTATTTGGTATATCCCTGTATACCTTTCCCATCTAAAAAGATGTCCAACCTTTTTTTGAACAAATCTATTGTATCTGCCATCACAGTCTCTATGGGTAATGAATTCCACATTTTAACTGCCCTTACTTTAAAGAACCCTTTCCTTTGTTGCTGGTGAAATTTCCTTTCCTCCAACCTTAAGGGATGGCCCGAGTCCTTTGTACTGCCCGTGGGATGAATAGTTCTTTTGAAAGCTCCTTGTATTGTTCCTGAATATATTTGTATATAGTTATCATATCCCCTCTTAGACGCCTCTTTTCTAATGTAAATAAATCTAATTTAGCTAGCCTCTCCTCATAAGTTAGAATGTCCATCCCCTTTATTAATTTGGTGGCTCTTTTCTGCACTCTCTCTAGTTCCATAATGTCTTTTATTAGGATTGGTGCCCAAAATTGTACTCCATATTCAAGGTGTGGTCTTACTAATGATTTGTAAAGGGGCATAATTATGTTTATTTCCCTTCCATCCATTGCCCGTTTGATGCAAGATGAGATCTTGTTTGCCTTTGCAGCTACTGCATGACATTGGGCACTATTGCTAAGCCTGCTGTCTACAAGCACTCCTAAATCCTTCTCCATCAAGGATTCCCCCAATATATCTCCATTTAATTTGTAAGTCGCCTTTTTATTCTTGCATCCCAAATGCATAACCTTACATTTATCTGTATTAAACCTCATCTGCCATTTACCTGCCCACGTTTCCAGTCTCTCCAAGTCCTTCTGAAGAGAAATTACATCCTGCTCTGATTCTATTACCTTACACAATTTAGTATCATCAGCAAAGATGGAGACTTTGCTCTCGATCCCAACCTCAAGGTCATTAATAAACAAGTTAAAAAGCAGGGGTCCCAGTACCGATCCCTGAGGTACTCCACTCACGACTTTAGCCCAACCTGAAAAAGTTCCATTTATGGCAACCCTCTGTTGTCTGCCCTTTAACCAGTTTTCAATCCAGGTGCATATATTATTACTGAGTCCAACTTTCTTTATTTTGTACACCAACCTCTTGTGTGAAACCGTATCAAAAGCCTTTGCAAGATCTAAGTAGACCACATCAACTGCATTACCCTGGTCTAAATTCCTACTTACCTCCTCAAAGAAACAAATAAGGTTAGTTTGGCATGATCTATCCTTCATAAATCCATGCTGATTACAGGCATACCCCGGTTTAAGGACACTCACTTTAAGTACACTCGCGAGTAAGTACATCTCGCTCAATAGGCAAACGACAGCTCACGCATGCGCCTGTCAGTACGTCCTGAACAGCAACACCGGCTCCCTACCTGTACCGAAGCTGTGCGAAAGCGGGGAGACTATTGAGCCTGTTACACATGCGTTATTTACATCAGTTATGCACGTATATGATGATTGCAGTACAGTACATGCATCAATAAGTGGGGAAAAGGTAGTGCTTCACTTTAAGTACATTTTCGCTTTACATACATGCTCCGGTCCCATTGCGTACGTTAATGCGGGGTATGCCTGTATTACTAATAATTTTGTTTTCCATTAGGTATTCCTGAATATTATCCCATATTAAACCTTCAAGTAGTTTCCCCACTATTGAAGTCAGGCTTACAGGTCTGTAATTTCCCGGTTGTGATCTATCTCCCTTTTTAAATATAGGCACCACATCTGCTTTACGCCAATCTTGTGGTACTGAGCCTGTGGAAATTGGGGTCCTTGAATATTAAATATAATGGTTTTGCTATTACTGAGCTTAACTCCTTGAGAACTCTTGGCTGTATGCCATCGGGGCCAGGTGCCTTATTTACTTTAATTTTTTCAAGTCGCTTATGAACTTCTTCCTCAGTTAACCAATTGTTCATTAATATGGAGGTTGTGGCTTCCTCCTGCGACACTACTATTGAACTTGATTCTTCCCTGGTAAACACAGAGGCAAAGAATTTGTTTAATACCTCAGCTTTTTCCTTATCTCCAATAATCTGCCTGCCCATCTCACACTGAAAGGGTCCAATATTTTCTTTTCTCATTTTCTTGTTATTAAGGTACTTAAATAACTTTTTTGGGTTGACCTTACTTTCTATTGCAATCCTTTTTTCATTATCCATTTTTGCTAATTTGATTGCCCTTTTGCAATTTTTGTTACATTCCTTATAATTCTGATACGATGTCTCCGTCCCTTCTGACTTAAAGAATCTAAACGCCTTCCTCTTCTTGTCCTTTTCCTCCCCTACCTGTTTATTTAGCCACATTGGTTTTGACTTATTTCTTTTATACTTATTACCCAAGGGCATGGGCGTCCTAAGGGGGGGTAAGGGAGGGGCGCTTGCCCCCCCCTGGATCCAGGGCCGCAAACAGGGGGGGCACAGGGGGGACAAAGGGTACTGCTTCCCCGTGGGTCAGGCCGGGCCCCATGCGCGGCCAGGCAACAGTTAATTAAATAAATTAAAAAAAAAAAGTTTAAAAAAATGGCGCCGATTCACCGCGGTCCCGGCGCGCATGCGCAGGGCAAGCAGGGCCCGCTTCCCCCCGCTCCCAAAGTGGGACGGAGGGGGAAGTACAAGCCAAGCAGCTCTGCGGCCCGCTCCCCCTCCCGCTCCCAACGTGGGATGGAGGCGGAAGTACCAGCTCCTCTGCGGCCCGCTCCCAACGTGGGATGGAGGGGGAAGTACCAGCTCCTCTGCGACCCGCCCCCCTTGGCCAGCTTCCCGCGCACCCATCTCCCACATGCCCCCCGGCCCACCTCCCGTGGCCTTGCCCCCCCCCCCCCCCCCCGAGCCCACCTCCCGTGCCCCCCCCCAAGTCCTCCTCCCGCGTCCCCTCCCCAAACCCACTTCCCGTCCCTGGCAGCTGCCACGGGGATATCGGGGGCAGAAGGGGATATCGGGGGCAGGAGGGGGAAGCGTCCGGCGACAAGCTGCACCCACCCGGTCAAGGTAAGTCACCCCACCCAGTCACTGACACCCACTGTCACTCTCACCCACTGTCACCATAACCCACTATCACTGTCATCCACTGTCACCGTTACCCACTGTCACCATTACCCACTGTCAACGTCAACCACTGTCACTGTCACCCACCCACTCACTGACTGTCACTCACCAAGTCACTGTCACCCACCCAGTCACTGTCAAGTCACTGTCCCACCCACCCACTGTCTCCCACCCACCCAGTCACTGTCTCCCACCCATCCAGTCACTGTCTCCCACCCACCCACTGTCTCCCACCCACCCAGTCACTGTCTCCCACCCACCCAGTCACTGTCTCCCACCCACCCAGTCACTGTCTCCCACCCACCCAGTCACTGTCTCCCACCCACCCACTGTCTCCCACCCACCCAGTCACTGTCTCCCACCCACCCAGTCACTGTCTCCCACCCACCCACTGTCTCCCACCCACCCAGTCACTGTCTCCCACCCACCCAGTCACTGTCTCCCACCCACCCAGTCACTGTCACCCACCCACCCAGTCACTGTCACCCAGTCACTCTCTCCCACCGTTATTCACCCACCCACATTCAACATTCACCCACCCACCCACTGTCATTCACCCACTGTCATTCACCCATCCACCCACTCACTCACTGTCATTCACACACCCAACCACCATCATTCATCCACCCACCCACCCACCATCATTCATCCACCCACCCACCATCATTCATCCACCCACCGTCATTATCCCACTCACCCACCGTCATTCAACCGTCATTCACCCACCCACCCACCATCATTCACCCACCCACCCACTGTCATTCACCCACCCACCCACTGTCATTCACCCACCCACCCACTGTCATTCACCCACCCACTGTCATTCACCCACTCACCCACTCACCCACTGTCATTCTACTGTCATTCACCCACTCACACACCCAGGCAGGCAGACACATGTCTTTTGTTGAAAATATAAAAATAAACAGGTTGCATTGTAATGTTTTATTCTGTAGTACAATAAGAAAACAGTTAAGTAAAAGTTGCGCTCTAAAAGATATTTTTTCGTGGTAGGTGCGCTATGGGTTCAGGGGGGGGCGCTATGGGTTCGGGGGGGGGGGGCCTGCTCCTTTCATTTGTCCTGAGCCCCATGATTTCTGTTGGCGGCTCTGCCTGGATCACTCGCAGTCCTGGGCTGTTTGTGGCATTTATGGCGCCGTACAGTACATTAACGGCGCTATAAACGCCAAAAACAGACTCTTGGTGGACCGGGACGGAGGTGGGTGGACCGGGACGGAGGTGGGTGGACCGGGACGGAGGTGGGTGGACCGGGACGGAGGTGGGTGGGTGCCCCTGGCGCCGCGGCAGGCAGCTAGTGGTAGGCTTGCCTATGCTGCTACGCAGGAGGAAGCGCAGCGCACTGTCATTGGTAGCACTCGGGAGTGATACGGCTCTCATTGGTAACACTACCTACCAATGAAAGCCGTCTCACTCCCAAGTCGGGACCAATCTGTGCTGCAGCCGGGACCGCCATTGCGCTGTGGTTATAAATTATGCCCCCCCCCCCTGAAAAAATTTCTGTGGACGCCCATGCCCAAGGGTATACCCTGATAAGTGTGCTTTTCTAACAATGTTTTAAAGACAGCCCATTTATCGTCTACATTTTTCCCTTCAAAAACATCATCCCATTGTATTACTACTAGATTAGTTAATTAATTAATAAAGTTTTATTGTTTTCATTACATTTGAGGATTTCGACCAGTCTCTTCGTGTACATTATGTATCATCTTGCCCATGTGATTCATTTCACAAGTCTATGTAAGTTATCAATTTGCTGATTTAACTATACCTCATTCTTTGGTTTATTAAAGTAGCGTGCAAACATAAGAGGATCTTTGGTTTTCTGCTTTTCTCTGACCGGAATTTGTTTGTTGTATTCAGTATAATATCCCCTTTGCGCCACTTCCTATTACTATTCTTATATAAATGTATTAGGGTTGAGCGGTGGGTTCTCTTGTTGTGTTTTGCATTTGTCTCAAGTAACATCTGTTAGTAGGTGGAGAAATAAAACCAATATTTGGTAGCTGCAGGATTTTGGGTTACAATGAGGAAATACCACATTAATGGACCACTAGACCCAAAGGGCAGCCAGATGGCAAACTAAATTCTGAGTGCCCAATTGTAATGATAACTTAACATCTAAATCCATCATGGGTAAACTATGAAGTGCTCTAATTCCTGTGAGCTGTTACATGAGGCGTTAGTTTAATAAAATTGTAAGAGGTCCTAATTTTCATTGTCATTTGCTGCTAGAGTGTCAGGAAAAATTATTTCTTTTCTTTTGCAGGACTTTGATGAGATTTGATATGGAATTTTAATTGATTTTTCTAATAATGTTGGTTGTTGCATGTGCACATGTACACGAGAAAATTAAGACTTTGGTAACAGTTTGTTGTATTTGAAAATGTTTGCTTTTCCTACACACGTAGATTGTGAGCTCTTCAGGGCATGGATTTCCTTTCCTATTGTTACTATCATGTCTGAAGAGCTTATTCCTATTATGTGTTATATTATTGTCACGTGTATTGTAAAGCGCTATGTTCCTGGATGGCGCTATATAAATAAAGATATTCATACATACATTACAGTATTGTAGAATGTGCATGGCTGTGTATTTGAAGGCTCATACTAAGTTGTATGTATGTATGTCTTTATTTATATAGCACCATTAGTGTACATAGCGCTTCACAGTAGTAATACATGTGACAATCATATAAATAACAAATAATACAAAAAACAGATCATGGGAATAAGTGCTTCAGACATAAAAGTAAAATTTCAGAAGAGGAGTCCCTGCTTCGAGGACCTTACAATCTAATTGGTAGGTAGGGAGAACGTACAGAGACAGTAGGAGGGAATTCTGGTAAGTGCGTCTGCAGGGGGCCAAGCTTTGTGTATCATGTGTATAGTATTGTACACGGTGCTACTCATATGCTTCTTTAAGCAAGTGTGTTTTAAGGTGGGTCTTAAAGGTGGATAGAGAGGGTGCTAGTTGGATATTGAGGGGAAGGGCATTCCAGAGGTGTGGGGCAGTCAGTGAAAAAGGTTTAAGGCGGGAGAAGGCTTTAGAGACAAAGGGGGCAGAGAGAAGACATCGTTGAGCAGAATGCAAGAGTTGGGATGGAGAATAGCAAGAAATAAGGGCTGAGATGTAAGGAGGGGCAGAAGAATATAAAGCTTTAAAAGTGAGGAGGAGAATTGAGTGTGAGATGCAGGATTTCATAGGAAGCCAGGAGAGGGATTTTAGCAGGGGAGACGCCGAGACAGATTTAGGAAAGAGTAGAGTGATTCTGGCAGCTGCATTTAGGATAGATTGTAGGGGAGACAGGTGAGAGGCAGGAAGGCCGACAGCAGGGGCTTACAGTAATCGAGACGGGAGAGAATGAGGGCCTGAGTCAGAGTTTTAGCAGTCGAACAACAGAGGAAAGGCGTATCTTTGTAATATTGTGGAGGAAAAAGCGAGGTTTTAGAAATGTTTTCAATGTGAGAGGAGAATGTGAGAGAGGAGTCGAGTGGGACTCCTAGACAGTGTGCTTGGGTTACTGGGTGAATGATAGTACTACCAACAGTAATGTGGAAGGAGGTAGTAGGTCCAGGTTTGGTAGGAAGTATGAGGAGCTCTGTTTTTGCCATGTTAAGTTTAAGTCGGAGTAGGGCCATCCAGGATGATATTGAAGAGAGACATTCAGAAGCTTTGGTCTGTGTAGCAGGTGTAAGGTCAGGGGTTGAAACGTAAATGTGAGTGTCGTCAGCATAGAGGTGATATTTAAACCCAAGAGATGTGATTAGGTCACCTAGATAAAGTGTGTACAGAGAAAAGAGAAGAGGTCCCAGGACAGAGCCCTGGGGTACCCACATAGAGAGATCGATAGAGGAGGAGGACGTTTTAGCAGAAGAGACACTGAAAGTACGATTGGAGAGGTAAGAGGAGATCCAGAATAGAGTTTTGTTCCAAATACCAAGATTATGGAGAATGTGAAGGAGAAGAGGGTGGTCCATTTTGTCAAATGCTGCAGAGAGGCCGAGTAATATGAGCAGAGTGTAATGACCTCTGTCTTTGGCAGCATGGAGGTCATTAGTTATTTTAGTGAGGGCTGTTTCAGTCCAGTGAGCAGTTGAAGCTAAATTGTAGAGGGTCTTGGAGAGAATGGATGTTGAGAAAGAGGAGCAAGCGAGAGAATACAAGACGTTCAAGGAGTTTAGAGGCAAAAGACAGGAGGGAGAAAAGTCGATAGTTAGAAAGACAGGCAGGGTCAAGCTTGCTGTTTTTGAGTAATGGTATAACTGTTGCATGTTTGAAGGAGGAGGGAAAGGTACCAAAGTAGAATGAGGAGTTAAAAATGTGTGTGAGCATAGGGGTTATAGTAGGAACTAGAGGTTTTAGGAGATGGGAGGGAATGGGTCAAGAGGGCAAGTGCTAAAGAGGGAGAGGAGGAGATCAGCTGTGACACATCCTCCTCTGAGACAGCGGAAAAGGAGTCAAGAAAGGCAGGAGGAGAGCTTCCTTAAAATAGCCAGCAAAGTCCCGAGATGAGATGGAGGAAGAAGAAGAGGCAGCTGAGGGTGGTTTAAGTAGAGAGTCAAAGACAGAAAAGTGTCGGTGTGGGTTAGTTTTGTGCGTGTTGATTAGTGAAGAAAATAAGGTTTGTTTAGCTTGAGAGAGGGCAGAGTTGAAACAGAAGCATACATTTTTAGTGAATGAAGTCTGCGAGAGTGTGAGATTTCCTCCAGTGGCGTTCAGAGGAACGAGTGGAGGATTGCAGCATGCACGTGTGGGAATTTAGGCAGGGTCTGGGGTTAGAAGGGCGAGGACGGCAGAGAGCAAGCGGGACATGTAGATCAAGAGAGTCGGATAAGGCAGAGTTGTAGTCCCTGACCAGGTTGTCAGGGTCTGGACCAGAACTGAGAGAGGAGCGTAAAGTAGACTCAAAGGCTGGTAGGTTAATAGAGTGCAGGTTTCTGCAGAAATGACTGGTAGATGGAGATGGAGAAGGGGAGAAGTGAGAGAGAAAATGAGACGAGGAGATGGTCAGAGAGAAGAAAGGGGGAAATGGAGAAATCAGAGAGAGAAAAGTTTTTAGTGAAAACCAGACCTAGATAGTGACCATCCTTGTGAGTGCTGGCTGCAGTCCACTGTTTAAGGCCAAAAGAAGAGGTCAGAGAGAGAAAGCGGGCAGCCCAGGGGAGAGAGGGTCATCAATGTGGCAGTTGAAGTCCCAAGGAGAAGAACAGGAGAGTCTGAGGAGAGATAGAAAGAGAGCCAGGATTCAAAGTGAGAGAGAAAGGCAGAAGAGGGATGAGTGTTAGGAATGTGAGCACACAGCGCCACAGGCGGAGCTCACCTTACATTGCTCAGACCCTTCCACTACAACCACGCAAGCCCTCTTCTGCTGCATCACTTACCCCTCGGAATGGTGGGACGCTCCACGAGGTACTTCCTCCACGCTCTACACCGCAGCCGTCGGTGCGGAATAGCCACTCCGCGCGCACGCGTGCACCCCATGTTGCTTCCTCTCATGCGCATGTCAGACTTGCAGTGCACACACAACTGCCCCTGAACTTATCCCCGCTCAGGCTCCGCCCCCAAACACCGCACGGATACAATCTGGCTCTTGCTGAGTGTCACCTGGGTTCTAAGAGCAGCAGCCAATGCGCTGAAGCTCCCTGGGCTCCTCCAGGCACGCCCCCTCTCCTGGTTGGCTGTTCCAGTTTTATATACTCTCTCTGTCCTGTGCTTCCTCGCTCGTCATAGTTTTTGTATGGATGTTTCACAGTGCTTGTTCTTGATTCTCTCGGTTTTGACGCGGCTTGGCAGATTTCCCCCTTTGGCTCTCGACTTCGGATTGTTCCTCTTTACGTACCTTCTGGCTCCCTTCGACCACGGCTCTCACCTCGATCATTCCATACTTCTCCTACCCCTGATCTCGGCAACGGCAACAACCATTCTTCTGGAAAAACTGGTACCGGCAAGTATTCACCCAATACTCCCCATCTGGCCTGGCACCATCTAATACCACAACCCGGACATGTCCCTCGCTTTGTCGGTGTGTGTATTCATACTGCACCGACACACTTTATTCGAGCAAATACCCAGTATGTACCTGGCAGATACCTGGAATGCGCCGCTCCTCACCTCTGACAAGCCCCGTTGTGTTTGCCTTCCCAGCCTGGGTTCATGCCTGGCTGACGGGCGGCTGATCTGTTAAATGATAATGATTAGGATTTAATAGGCTGCAATGCTTCGCGTGTCTACCAGATGGCATAAATTCATGAATTGTAATGCAGTATATATATATATACTGTGCAGTATTGCAGCCAGAGGGAATAAAATGCTTCAATCCCTGCTTGGAAAATACCTCAATGCACTCGGGCAGAAAACAGTCACAAACCTCAATACACCCGGGTATACCCGAATTCGTGGGACTAGCCGAGCTCGAATAAAGTGTGTCGCCAGTGTACAGTACCTGCCACCTCAGTTCTAGGGACAGGTCTGGTCTGAGGGCTACTTCGGCATAACATTATGACGAGCCCACAAGACGCAGACCAGGCCGAACTGAGGCAAGCAATCTCTATGCTGATACAGCAAAACCAGGCCATGGCCGATCAGATTGTGGCCCTAACACGCCAAATGGCCAAACTTTCAGCTCAGGTACCGGAAGCACCTGTACCTCTTTCTCCTCCACAGGCTGTGTAACCAGTCAGACCCAGCACTCTGGACGCGAAGATACTGCCTCCCAAGCCGTACGCCGGCAACCCGCTTGAGTGCAGAGGTTTCCTTATCCAGTGCGAGGTTCAATTTGAAATGGCACCCCTTCAGTACAACACCGGCCGGAAGAAGGTAGCCTACGTATACAACCTACTGTACTGACGGGCAGCGCGCTGGCATGGGCTTCGCCAGTCTGGGAGTTGCGCCCGGACCTGACACAATACTACCTAGCCTTCAAGGGTGAGTTCCGGCAAGTCTTTGATTCCCCTGTGCGCCGGGAGATGGCATCTGTTTCCCTCCTCCAGATAACTCAGGGGCGAAGATCGGTGACACAGTATGCGGTGGAATTTCGTACGCTCGCCGCCGAGATGAACATAGGACAAGAGCTGCTCGTCTCCGTCTTCTGGCAAGGTCTCTCGGAGTCCATCAAGGACGAGCTTGCTCGGCAAGCCAGGCCAGACCAATTGGAGGCGCTCATCGACTTGGCCGTACGCATTGATCAACGCATCCAGGTACGACGCTCGGCGCGTCAGCATGCCCGGCCACTAACCTTCCAAGCACCCTTCTCCAACTGTCCTCTGGTTCCTAGACCATCTCTTTTGCAGCAGCTGGCACTGGAGCCTCCCGAGCCAATGCAATTAGGGGTGCAACAGATCCGGAATCCACTACGACAACACTGCTATGCCGGCGGACTCTGTTTCTTCTGTGGATCTCCTGAACATCTGGTCCATGCATGCCCTTTGCGTCCGGGAAATGGAAACACTCAGTGAGTATGGTGGGGCTCTCACTGGGTGTTATCTCTTCTCGTCCCCTCCCCAAGGAGGCACTGCCTAAGAAACTTACGATTCCTATTTCTCTCGCAGGCGCCGAGTTTCGCACATCTACTGCTGCCTTTATCGACTCCGGTGCTGGAGGAAACTTTGTAGACCTCGATTTCGCCAAACAGAAGCGGATACTTTTGGTGAAGAAGGCCCAACCTATCGCCTTGGTTGGGATTGACAGACGTTCGCTGTCTCCAGCCTTTATCTCGCTACAGACCGTACCTCTCCTCCTATCTACCTACTCCCACAGTGAGACCCTGGTTCTTGATGCCATCCAGGCTCCAGGTACACCGGTAACCCTCGGCCTACCTTGGTTGCAGAAGAACAATCCTCCAATTGACTGGGTCTCACCTACCCCCATCACCTGGAAACAGAGGTCAGGGAAGTCTCCCAAACTCTTGGCTAACACAATGACTCAGGATTCCATTCTTCCCCCCGTGTACCACCCTTTCCGCGAGGTCTTTAACAAGGTCCACTCAGAACAATTGCCTCCTCATCGGTCCTACGATTGCCCCATCGATTTGGTCCCAGGATACACCTTGCCCATGTCCAAGACTTACCCATTGTCGATACCTGAGTCTCAAGCCATGGAAGACTACATAAAGGAGAATCTTGAGAAAGGATTCATATGGCCTTCCAGTTCCCCGGCGGGAGCAGGATTCTTCTTCGTGAAGAAAAAGGATGGTACTCTGAGGCCATGTTTTGATTACCGGGGCTTGAATGGTATCACCATCAAGAACCGCTATCCTCTCCCCTTAATCACGGAACTCTTCGATAAACTGCGAGGGGCTAAGATCTTTTCCAAATTGGATCTCCGTGGGGCTTACAACTTGGTCCGCATCAGGTAGGGCGACGAGTGGAAGACGGCCTTCGACACCCGCAGTGGGCATTATGAGTACCTCGTCATGCCTTTTGGTTTACGTAACGCCCCAGCTGTCTTTCAGGACTTTATTAATGATGGATTTCATGAGGTGCTCAACATCTTTGTTATTGTCTACTTAGATGACATTTTGATCTTCTCCAAAAATCTCCAGGATCACATTCATCACACCTCGTACGTCCTCTCACGTCTACTCAAACATCACCTGTACGCCAAACTAGAGAAGTGTACCTTCCATCAACGCTCTACCCAATTTCTGGGCTACATTATTTCGGACGAAGGCTTTTTGATGGATCCAGGTAAACTCCAGGCAGTTACGGAATGGCCCAGACAGAAACTCTCAAGGCTATCCAGTGCTTTTAAGGATTTGCGAACTACTATCAGAAGTTCATTCGTAATTTCTTCACCCTAGTGGCCCCCATCATGGTGTTGACTAGAAAACGGGCTGACCCTTCTGCCTGGTCCACCAAAGCTATCTCCGCCTTCCAGGCCCTTAAAGAGGCATTCGTCACGGCACCAATCCTGCTGCGCCACCCCAACACGGATCATCCCTTTGTAATAGAAGTTGACGCATTGGACTGCGGTGCAGGGGCAGTACTATCACAGAGGTTCTCGCCCCAGGATAAACTTCACCCTTGTGCGTATTTCTCCAAAACATTCTCCTCCACCGAGAGGAATTACGACGTTGGCAACAATGAGGTACTGGTCATTAAGATGACACTACAAGAGTGGAGACATCTGTTGGAAGGCTCAAGGGAGCCATTTTCTATCTTAACGGACCACAAAAATTTACTGTATATTGAAGGAGCACGTCGCCTCGGTCCTCGACAAGCTCGCTGGGCACTCTTCTTCTCTCGCTTCAACTATCACCTATCCTACACCCCTTGAATGAAGAACGTGAAGGCAGATGCGTTGTCCAGACAATACTAATCAGAAGACAGGCCTGAGGCATCTTTGGAACCCATCCTACCTCCCGAAAGAATTTTGGCTACTTCCACCTTCAAATCGCTAGACAAGATCAAAAGGGACCAGCAACAGATCCCTTCAAACACGGCGGTCCCCTCTAACATGCTCTTCATCTCGCCCAGATTCATTCCAGAGGTCCTAGATTGGGGACACTCTTCTAAACTGCAGGTCACCTGGGCTTCAGAAGGACGTTAGACTTAATTCGTCGGAACTTTTGGTGGCCCAGTATGTCTAAAGACATTGCGGAATACACTCGCGCTTGTCCTGTATGCGCCCAGAACAAGACACTTCCACAGAGACATCAGGGACTTCTCCTCCCATTGCCAGTGCCTGCTCGTCAATGGTCTTATATCTTCATGGATTTCATAGTCGATCTCCCTAGGTCTAGGGACTTCAACACCATTTTAGTTGTCATAGACAGGTTTTCGAAGATGGCCCTCCTCTCCCGCCCTAGCAGATATTTTCTCCGAGCATATCTTTAGGATCCATGGCATTCCGTCTTCCATTGTCTCTGATAGAGGATCCCAGTTCGTCTCCAAGTTCTGGAGGACCTTCACTAAAAGACTTTGAATTGTCTCTTCCTTCTCCTCTGCATACCACCCCCAGTCCAATGGACCGACAGAGAGAACTAACCAGTCGCTGGAAAAATACCTCAGATGTTTCATCTCCGATTCCCAGGACAATTGGTCCCAACTCCTCCCGTGGGCAGAGTACGTGGTCAATTCGGCCCGAAGCGAATGCACCCGAGAATCTCAATTCTTTGTCAATTATGGGTTTCACCCTCCCTGCTTACCTATTTCGAATGTTGTTTCTGGGGTACCGGCGGTAGACTAACGGATTTCCACTCTCCAAGACATTTGGTCCAAGGTACAATCGTCTCTCCACATCTCTCCAAATCGTCTCTGCCGATACTGCTAGACATCAGGCCAATCGCCACCGTCGGCCGGCACCCAACTACAAGCCAGGGGATTTAGTATGGCTCTCTTCAAGAAACATCCTCCTGAGAGTTCCTTCCCTTAAATTGGCTACTAGGTTTTTGGGTCCCTGACCCGTCGTGGAGCAGATTAACCCAGTGGCGTTTCGCCTTAAACTACCACCCTCCAATGAGGATCCCAGACGTTTTTCATGCCTCGCTATTAAAACCCCACATTGCCAATCGTTTCTTTTCTAAACAGACCAGCAAGCCAGATCCAGTCACGGTACTCAATAACGAAGAATACGAGGTACAAGCCTTACTGGACTCCCGCATCTCCAGGGGGCAGCTTCAGTTTTTGGTCCACTGGAGGGGTTTCGGACCAGAGGAGTGGTCTTGGGTTCCGCTCAAAGACATCCATGCGCCCAGCCTCCTGAAGACTTTTAGGAGGAAATTTCTGGAGAAGCCGTTCTTGGATCGTCCTCAGGCCGATCCTGAAGAGGGGGGTACTGTTAGGAATGTGAGCACACAGCGCCACAGGGGAGCTCACGGCTATCTCATTACACTGCTCAGACCCTTCTGCTACAACCACGCAAGCCCCCTTCAGCTGCATCACTTACGCCTCGGCATGGTGGGACGCTCCACGAGGTACTTCCTCCACGCTCTACGCTGCAGCCGTTGGCGCGGAATCGCCGCTCTGCGCGCATACCACGTTGCTTCTTCTCATGCGCACGTCGGACTTACAGCGCACACACAACAGCCCCTGAACTTATCCCCGCTCAGGCTCTGCCCCCAAACACCGCACGGTTATAATCTGGCTCTTGCTGAGTGTCACCTGGGCTCAAAGAACAGCAGCCAATGCGATGAAGCTCCCTGGGCTACTCCAGGCACGCCCCTCTCCTGGTTGGCTGTTCCAGCTTTATATACCCTCTCTGTCCTGTGCTTCCTCGCTTGTCATAGTTTTTGTATGGATGTTTCACAGTGCTTGTTCTTTGATTCTCTCGGTTTTGACGCGGCTTGGCAGACTTCCCCCTTTGGCTCTCGTTTCGGATTGTTCCTGTTTACATACCTTCTGGCTCCCTTCGACCATGGCTCTCACCTCGATCCTTCCATACGTCTCCTAACCCTGATCTCGGCAACGGCAACGACCATTCTTCTGGAAAAAACGGTACCGGCAAGTATTCACGCAATACTCCCCATCTGGCCTGGCACCATCTGATACCACAACCCGGACACGTCCCTCACTCTGTCGGTGTGTGTATTCATACCTGCCACCTCAGTTCTAGGGACAGGTCTGGTCTGCGGGCTACTTCGGCGTAACAGTGTGCGATAGATGACTGCCATGTGGACAGGGAGAGGAGAGAATATCTGGACAGTGTGAGCCTCAAAGGAGGGAAAAGCAAGAGAGGGGGGGGGGGTGGGAAGGGTTCGGTTATGGCAGAGAGAGAGAAGGGGAGCTCCACGCCCCCACCCCTGCCACCAGGGCGCAGAGTGTGGGAGAAAGAATGGCCACCATAAGAGAGGGCAGCTTCCAGAGCAGAGTCAGACTGAGTGAGCCAAGTCTCAGTTATAGCAAATAGGAGCAGAGAGTGAAAGAGAAAGAAGTCATGGACAGAGATAATGTGTGAGGCTGATTTGTAGGGGTGTGTTTTAGTGCAGGGGGTATAGCTGTGTAGTGACAGAGGGCGCAAGTAAGAAAGTAGTTCATGTGAGCTGAGAAGTGGCAAAGAAAGGAGAGTTGGATATATATGAATAAAGTTGGAGATATGAGGCTGGTAGAAAGAAGTGCATAATTTGAAAACAATTGAGGCCATAGCAAATATGAATAGTAAATGTGGCATCACAGCAATAATTAAGTGCTGATGTGTGCAGTCTGGGATAGATGATATCCTCCTTTCCAGAGTAGATCAAATGCAGGAATCAGGACCAGTAGGTGTTGTCCATTCCTTTAGAACTTCCTTTTAAACTTCAGCACTAACATTCTACTTTAACCTGGCTACTTCAAACATGGCTGCAGACAGCAAGACTGCTGTGTGCTTACTTATATACTTCTAAAATGTCCCCTGACTGACCCAACCAACTTAATTTGCACTTGTGAGGGACATTAAAACAGATGTTTTTTCTAAGCAGGGTCTTGTCTTGACCAAGTGTGAAAGGTGAATTGAATGAAGACACTTCAAGGGATGATTTGAAGACAGACAATTATAATATGGTTTTACCTGAGAAGAGAAGAAAAAGATGATCAGTAATTCAATAGAGTTCCCAAATTCCTTTTAAACTTCAGCACTTACATTCTACTTTAACATGGCTACTTCAAACAAGTTGAGCAGAGTAGTGAAGTAGGAGGAGTAGAGGTGGGTTATTTTTTCACACAGTTATAAAAAAGAGGACAGCAAGTGCTTGATAATTAAAGGCAAAGATAAGATGTAATTAATTAAGCAACCTGCTGTAGCAAGAAATCCTAAAAGCAAGGACTGGAACTGTTACTACACCACACAAACTGCTTTGGTCTTCCAAAAATGACAATGTCCATGCTAGAGAATTCAAACTATTTGAACATGTAAGCTGAAAGCATGAAATGTTATCTGCAAAATTAAGGTTGTATCCAGACAAAAGAAATAGCTGCATTAAACATATTTTAAATAGAACAAATAGTCAAACTGGGATAATATGATGCAAAGCATCCATCTCTGGTTCATCCATAACATGTTTTGATTATGTTTTCATAATGGAATTTCACACCACAGGCAAATGCTTTAATGACAGTTGCCAGTGCCTCTCTTGTATGTACATTAGCAGTAAACAGGTGTATAAATCAGATAGACAACAATAGCTTGCACAATGCAAAGAGAAAAATGTTCTATGCATGGCTAAGTAAATTGGAGTTCGGTGCTCTATGGTCAAGTGTTGTTAGAGCAAAGGAATATGGCCTAAATTATTATTTGCTTTTATTTATATGGCACCAAAATATCTAGCCGTACAGTACAATGTGAAAAAAGGGTGAGGCTACATTAATTTAAAACATAATTAAATAATAGGTAATGAAGTCCCTGTTCTGAGAAGTTTACAATCTAAAAAGGAATGGGAGAGTGATGACACAAGGATAGGTGGGAGTATAAGGCCTGTAATTATGGTATAAGCTGTAGGCTTCTCAGGATGGGCCGGGTAGGCCCCTTTAAAGATGTGAGTTTTAAAGACAGTTTGAATGGCAGAATTGAGTCTAATGGTGCAGGATAAGGAGTTCTGCAGTTTGGTGCAGCCTTGCCAAAGTTTTAGGAATGAGAGGAAATAAGGAGAGAGGAGGCAAGCCACAGGCCATGAGTTGAGCAGAGGCTTTCAATTGGAAATGTAGAGAGGGGCTGTGTAATGGAGAGCCTTGGAGGTGAGAACAGAACCTTGAATTTAATTCTGCTGGTTATGGGTAGCTAGTGTAAAAATTTACACAGTGAAACGACTGGCATAGAATGGTAAATGACTGAAGGGGGAGAGGGGGAGGGTTGAAGGGGAGATCTACAGTACTAGAGGCAGGTTACTGTAGTCTAGTCAGGATATTAAAGTGCATCAGTTAGAATTTTGGTGACCTGCATGGTGAGAAAAGGGCATATTTTAGCAATGTTTCTGAGATTAAATCAGCAGGAATTAATTACATACTGGAAGTGTGGTAGAGAGAGGGGAGAGTCAAATATGTCTGGTTTGGAGTATTGGGAGACAGTAGAGATATATTTTGTCAGCAAGAGATCAAGCATAGGGTTAGAATTACATGGAGGGAAAATGATCAGTTCTGTTTTGGACATGTGGAGTTTCAGGTAGCGCTGGGACTTCAAGGAGCATAAAAACAATTAGTAACATGTGGCAAGGAGGGGGAGATATCAAAACAAGACGGTAGATTTTTGTCATCAGTGTAGAAATGGTAGTGAAAGCCAAATGACTATTAACTTGTCCAAGGAAGTGATTTAAACAGAAGAGGTCCTAGAACAGGCCCCTGTGGAACATCAACATTGGGTGGAAGTGGAATAGAAGTGGTGTCAACAGAGTAAACACTAAAAGAGTGGTCAGCTAGATATTAAGAGGACAAGAGAAAACATTGCCACCATGGCCAATTCAATTCTATTCTAGAATATCCTTTGTGAGTATTAGGTAAAAGGTAAAGTTTCTACCAGAGGGGTTTAATAGCCTCTAACCATTAAAGAACACCACATTTTTAATGAATAAAGGAAAGGTTTTAATGGATTGTGTTGGTAAAGACAAAGGGAGACTAGATGTCTCTATCTTTGAGGGTTTCAAATTGAAATAAAGTTCTCGACATTATCAATGATCCCTCAAGATAGCAGTCAATAGACGTTCAAAATAAGTATCTTGCCCACTATTAGGATGGTTAATGTTTAATAAGGTGCAGACTTCACCTTCCGGCTGGCCATTGATTAACAAAAATCTACTTTCCTCATCTTGTAGAATGACTTCTACAGTGTAATTGAAATTATGTTTTCTAATTTATTAGGATACCCACACCCCTTGTTTATGATTTGCAGAAGTAAAATAAGCTTGATTAAAGTAATTATTCCTTAGGGTAATGTTAACAGTTTTCCTAAAATGTGCAAAAAATGTGGTATTAGTACCAAAAAAGTGCCGTATTTTTATCGTGCAATACAGCACCGACAAAAAGAAAGCACTTTTTATCAGATCCGTTAAAAGCATCAAATTAGAATAAAAACAGCCATAATACCGCATTTTAAGTTAAAAACTTGTACATCAAATTATGATATTGATCGTAATGGGATGAATAATAGAAATATCGCAAATAATTTATTACCTACTTATAGGCTGGCATTAGCCCTGCCTTTCCTATATATATATATAGAAGAGTTCTGATTATACGACCTTCCGTTTTATCCATCATGTTACAGTGCGCTCCACCCCGGCCATTCTCTTATGCCGCTCTGCTCCTGCTCTGCACACAGGGTCTGATGGTTTTCTCCTTCCTGCTTCCACCGCCACCCACTTTCTTAACTCGATTCCTCCACTGACATGGTCCTCTGCTCCGGCCGCCAGCTGTGTTCCTCTGGTGACGGTCATGTGGTCTGCTGTCCTCCTCTTCTTCTGCCACCGGTAAACAAGTAGGGAGGGGGGATAATACTTTCCGAATTATTTGTAATGTTTGGTTATCCGCCATGGTATCAGTCCCATTTAGGCCTGGGACATAGTCATTTTGTCCGTGCGGAGGCGCGCTGAGGCTCAGGGAAAGCAGTGCTTTCCCTGGCCTTACACAGCGCGCCGTCCATGGGTGTGTCGGGGGCGTGTCTGGGGGCGGGCCATTGACGTCACGGAGCTGGTTCGCCCTCATTGGGCGAACCGCTCACGTGACCGGCCCTGCGTTCCGGCAAGCGGGAAAATCTGAAAACTTGGTGAGACACAGGCTTCCGCAAGCGTGCGGAAGCATGCGCGAGCCCCTGCTAATGCCGCTCTCATTGCGGCTGCAGGGGCTCAGCCTTGCTCACACTACTATGTCCCAGGCCTTAGGTTGGATAACCGAGACTCTACTGTAATGTAAATAATGTCAATATACTGGCCACTATATACATAGGCAAGATAAGCTAAATAAACCTGAAATAGATGATACAATATTACTTTAAATACATCATAGTAAATATTAACCCCTTAGTAACTCACGGGTCAACTAGTCATGAATTTCCATGACTAGCTGACCACAGAGGGCTACAATGGGTTAATATAAGTGTAGCTAAGTGCCCCTGGCTATAGCCCTCTACTGGCTTCAACACTATAAGTTCAGATAGGAAAAGGCAGTGTTGGGGTTAAATTCCTGTGCAGGGCCTAGCCTGCAGTTGCAGCCTGGATGGTACTATGTTACCTTATCCAGGGGCAGGCCTAAACAGGCAGTTGGAGTATCATACCTGGGGAGGGTACTGACTGTGTCACACGTATATGGTGTGATGCCTGTCAGTACCTGGACCTGCCCTGTTATGGGGAGGTGAGGATTCCGCACGAGGCAGTGTATCAGAGCACAGCCATGTAATGATCAGGATGACAGCTTTGAAGTAAAAAGTTTTTCTTTATTTGGACACCATGGTGCAGACAGAAATGGAGGGTAGCTCTTACGCGTTTCACGCCTGTGTGGCGCTTCGTCAGAGACTCTCTGACGAAGCACCACACAGGCGTGAAACGCGTAAGAGCTACCCTCCATTTCTGTCTGCACCATGGTGTCCAAATAAAGAAAAACTTTTTACTTCAAAGCTGTCATCCTGATCATTACATGGCTGTGCTCTGATACACTGCCTCGTGCGGAATCCTCATTGATCTACTGCCATTACGGATGCACGCCTCAAGACAAGAAGAATACAGGCTTTTTTCATGTGAGTTTTACCCTTCATTTATACTGGAAGGTATACATTAGGTGGTTGCAAGCGTGTGTGACATTGTCCCTATTAGGTGTGGTGTGGTGGAGCTAATCGTTCTCCATTCACAGCACCCCTTGGACTTCAATATATATATGTCCAATACATTACGCTCACCTATATACCATATACTCACTTTATTGTTATATGCCTGCTTCACTCTATCTTCAATCAAGAAATCCTATATGGATGTTATGAAAACTGTTTCCTCTATGGTCATTTGAGCACTATTGATGAACTTTGTTCCTCTATCCTCTGTTATGGGGAGGGGTTACTAGCCCTTCCCCCTGGGTATAAAAGCTGACACTCCACCAAATTAAAGGTGGGCTGTTTATGTCATGGAGTGATACTTTTTTTCCCTTAAAGGAGATTGGGAGGGGCTCTTGGGGCCTCAAGCTCCTGGGGTCTGCTCCAGGGACGGAGATGTGCTATGTTGCTATACAATAAACCTGCCATTGGACCAACTGTGCTGTGTGGTTATTGGGAAGGAGTATTGCCTGTGGGGACCAACCTGCATGCAGCAGGATCCTCATGGGATGAAGGCGCTGCACTGTGAGATAATATATAAAATATATAAATACATTAATACACCCCCTTCATTAGCTTAGTGGCTAACCGCTAAGGTAATTATTGGGTTAACCAATCCCTCAAGCCCCCCCTCCAACCCCTCTAGGGCAACTTAATATTAATTAATTCCTCCTGAAGTAGCATTGCTGGATAGAGATCGTCAAGCTCTAAGGTCTCGATTCTCTGACAAAGGAACACCTACCGTAGAGAGATCATGTATGTCTGTATGTACCGTATGTACTGTATATCTTTATTTATACAGTGCCATCCATGTACTTAGTGCTTTACTGAGCAATACATGTGACAGAATACAACTAAACGCTTCATACATTGTAGACATTAGGAAAGGAGAACCTGCCCCAAAGATTACATTACTACAAGACAAAAGAGGTACTTTAAAAAATACAGGTTCATCAAATATATTATTATACGATTTTCGAGCGCTCCTCCATTCTGATGTTCCAATATTTCTTCCCAGTATCAAAGAAGAAGAGAACTCTGTCCAA
Source organism: Ascaphus truei (assembly GCF_040206685.1). Classification (NCBI taxonomy): domain Eukaryota; kingdom Metazoa; phylum Chordata; class Amphibia; order Anura; family Ascaphidae; genus Ascaphus; species Ascaphus truei. Next base: position 92,274,089 of record NC_134487.1, on the reverse strand, counting down.
TAACTACTATTGTATGGGAAAATAACATTCTTAACAAATGGGGCATTACATTGAAATTTACATTAATTAAAAAGCTGCAGTTTACCTCCTGACAAAGTGGTGTTGAATTTCTTAAAAGTGGTGTATTACGTATTCCACGTGTTATTCTCTTATTTAGTTCTTCTGCATTCTCCCATACCCAAAACAGTGCATGATCGTGTTGATATCAAAGCATGGAAGCGTGCCTGTTACCTGTTTTCAAGGTCTTCCTGTAATGAATTAACATGGTTTTGCAATGCTCCCACTTTAGCAGCCATGCCCTCGTAGAAGAAATATTAGAATCAATTTTTTTAGACTCATACAGTAGGTGCATCCTTCCAGTTGATCCAACTCTCCGAATCTCTGACAACGTTCTTTTCATTTCTGCGCGAACATGCTGTGATACCCAAAATGAGTGTAAAACGTGAAATAAACAGATATTAAACACACAAAGATTAATAAAACTGTAAAGCGAAGTGCAAGGATTTTAAACCAAAATGTGTGGTGTGATAATAAATGAAAAGCAGCTCAAACAACCTTTTAGACCGTTTTCAGATCCATATGAGATAGCGATGTCTTCCAGCTAAGGGGAGCGCAGGATCTATCATACATACCTGTAACTGTTATTAGAAGGTGGTCAAATCTTGTAAGTATCTTGTACGTGCTCTATAAAAGCTTGAAAAGCACTGTTGTAATAGAATGTGGATTATCCACCGACGCTCTTAAGTATTACAACAAATCTCTAGATGAGACTTTCTGAGCAATTTAGAAACATGAGAGCCTATAAAGTTGTATGTTTGTTGTACAACACAATGGTGAAATTGTAACTCATCTGTATATTTTCAAAGTTACAGTATTGCAAGGACCCAAATATACTAGTTCCCCTTCTTTTTAGACCCTAGCTTTTGGAGTATGAGGGTACATCAAAAGAAGAATTCCTTCCACTGTTTCTATCATCACAGTGATGTTAATGCCTTTTTCTGTGTAGTTGTTCAACAAATACAGCAACAAAAGGGTTAATGGAATCTTTGATAATATTATGTTTCTGTATTGCTGAGGAGGTTTATCTAAAAGTGGCCTGGTTTGTGTTTACTGGGTTAATAGGCCATAAAACAACAATCCTGTTTACAGTGAGGTGACACTCAGATAGAACACAGAACACAGACTCGGCTAAGTCAGCCAGAGTCGGAGGGGATCAAAAGTTCAATATTCTTTTCTTTACAGATATTTGCGAGCTGATATAGTTCACAAGAATAAAGAATATAGCGTTTTTACATGTGAAGTCAGGCAGATTACATTATACCACATATGCTGTAATAGTTAGGATGCATCTGTCAGATACATGTTTACGCCTCAAAGTTTAAAATGATCCCTATCGAAATAAAGGTCTAGACGTGTATTTTGAACATCCAAACACAAAGATGTGGGTGAAATTATTATAGGTGTCAAGGGAAGAGAGTTATGGGTTATTTTTATACGCTGAGCTATTTTGAATTAAAAAAAAACTGTTCTCCACCCTCAGTCATAAATGTCACAAGAGATGGATGAGTGGGAGTTAGGAATATAACCACAACAGGTTGGGCTCTTCTTTGTGAAGGAGGCAAAGTTTGAGGATAAAAACCATGTATTTTGGATATCCAATTGGAATTCAACATAGAGGGGTGTTTTATGCCAATAAACACATCATTCTGTTATTTCAACTTCAAGCCCTCTTTGAAAGGTCTGATATTATTATGTGGTTATGTATTTAGATTTCCTGTTTTTGTCCCATTATTTTCTGAAACTGTCTGCATTATTATACTTTATGTCTTTATAACATTCTTTTTTCTTTAACTAAGCACTGTACCACTTTTCATTTATTAAATCTTACATTTACTAAGTACTGTCTTTCGGCTCTAATTGGACATAGTATCTTTTAGAAGAGACTAACAGCATTTTTGTACACATTTGGCTGCGTTGGTTTCTTGTGTTAATGACCTATTTTTTTCCTAATAAACAGGGGACCAAGGACCCCAGAGGTAAGACCTTAAATTATTCTTGTGGTGCCTTAATAGAGGTGTAGTGTGTAGGTTTTGGGGTAGATATTGCTCATTTTGAGGGCCTTGCGAGGAAGTGAATGAGTCAGCAGGATAGCTAGAAGTATTAACCTTTTCACATACAAGTCAAGTTCTCACAGGTGTGGCGTATGTTACAGTACAATCACTATCTCATAGGCACCACACCCTATTTAATCCACAGTCTCATGCACAGATAGATGTATATTGTGCATTGACACCCTCTTGATTTTTAGGCTGGCTTTGATAAAAGTCCATCTCATTCGGCTTCAGATTTATGTGTGTGTTTATAATTAACAGATCAAATGACTGACCCATTCTTTGAAACTAAGATGGCACTGGATATATAAGATGGCACTAGGTCTGTATGGCACCCACGATCTCCCGGCATCACTGATGGGCATGTGTGAGCCCCTGGCTGATCCGGGCTCGGGGGTCGGCCCAGTTGCAGGGTAATCCATGTTGAGGGATAGGAACAAGGGCCATTGACATGGCAGTGGAGTGGACCCTTGGGGGATCAGGCTTTAACTCTGACAGAGTGGCGCCTACTGCCCCTGCGATACAGATCAGAGCTGCTGTGAGCTCCTGATACCCACAGACATACACCTAGGGAGCAGTTAAACAAGATATCAACGCCGAGAAGAATGCCCACCTTTTGGATCCCTCTACCCAATCCCTGTCCAGGTACCCCTAGGAAACCTGCAGGAATCGGGCTGTTGAGCTGGAGTACTAGGTACTTCACCCAGTCTTCTAACAGCGGCTGGTGCAGGAAACACTGCTGCTCAAAGGATTGCAGGAACTCATCAAAGTTGTCCTCTTCATCAAAGCAGGCAAAGCTGCTGTAGGTAAGTCAGGGAAAACGACTTGCCTGGGAACTGTGGCTGGTTGTGGGGGATGGTGGTCATCAGGCATGAGTGGTCACCTGGGTGGCCAGGTAGTAGAGTGCTGCCTGTTGGAGCTCCAGTGTAGCCGTGTCCCCGAGAGCAGCCAATGCGGCTGTGGTTCCGTCAGCAGGAATGGGTGTCGGTCTCCCCATGGCGGCGCGGTCTTCTTCGTTGTAGCTAGCAGAGGACTTCTCTGATTGCCGGGATGGGTGGAGCTTATTCCAGGTCCATTCACCTGGATCCACTAGTGCTTCCAGCGGCAGGACTTACTGCCAGATTTAGGTATGCAACCATCCTCCGCCACTCCAATCCCTGCTCCTCAGAGAGTATTTGGTCCTTGGTCCAGGCCTTATAATAGGTTGCCATGGTCCGGCTCGGGTCACGCGTAGGCTAACTGGCTACTGGGGGAGGGGGGGGGAGTGTGAGCCATGTCCATGATCAGAGTGTCTGAAATACTTTGTGCTGTGGCCTTGAGGGTCAAATACAAATGGGAGCATTTTCTCCTCAGTGGGCACTCGGCAATGGCTTTCCTGGCCAGCAAGATATCCCCTGCTAGGCTCGGCACTGGGATGTCTGGAGAAACAGCAAAATGCTTTGCTTTGTGGGTGGATGGCCCCCTGGCCCTATCTCTACCCCCAGCCACTCTCCCTTTTTCCCCTGCACCTCTCTCTCCAGCACCAGCCAGTTCTCCGGACATGCAGGCTGCATTAATGCAGCCCTGCATGTCCAGAGACCTTGGCTAGGCTTTATACTGTGCACAATCACATTTTTATTCTGAGGTACATTATATCACACAGGAATAAAGGATTCACGATTTACAGGGTATGCCAGTGGCTACTGGGTACATAAAAATGGAGTAGCTTTGGGGTCTGGTGGCCAGATGAGCCCCAGGAAAGGACAGCTAGGGGCCAGTCTTTATGACGGAAAGGGGCCAAGGGACTAGCATAATAAAGGTTGAGCTGGTACCTTGGCCCCTTTCCGACACAAAGACTATTATTCATTATACTGCCATAGTACAGTCAATGGGATAATCTAGGCGATAGTGCCCGAATCTACACTATTGATTTAATGAATAACCCCTAAATTCTGCACTGGCATAAAGGATCACCAAATGTGTCAATAAAAGCATAAGAATATCATGAATGAGAGGCATACCATAAGTAACTGAAGTGACTCATATAGATAGGAAAGTCTTAATGACGTATGTACAGTATGTATATCTTTATATACAGTATACAGTATAGCGCCATTCATGTAAATAGCGCTTCACAGCAGTAATACATGTGCCAATCATATAAATAACAAATAATACAAATAGCACAAAATGGGAAGAAGTGCCTCAGATATAAAAATAACATTTAGGAAAAGGAGTCCCCGCCCCGAAGAGCTTACAATCGAATTGCTAAGTTGGAAGAACATACAGAGACTGTAGGAAGGTGTTCTGGTAAGTGCATCTGCAAGGGGCCAAGGTTTATGTATGAGGTGTAAAGTATCAGCCACAGAGCTACTCAAATGCTTCGTTAAGGAGGTGTGTTATAAGATGGGTCTTAAAGGTGGATAGAGAGGGTGCTAGTAGGATATTGAGAGGAAGGGCATTCCAGAGGTGTGGGGTAGTCGGTGAGAAAGGTTTAAGGTGGGAGAGGGCTTTAGACCCAAAAGGGGTAGAAAGAAGACATCTTTGAGCAGAACGCAAGGGTCGGGTTGGTGTACTGCTGCGGCCAAGTTTATTCGAGCATTTGCCCGTTCTTGGCCGCAGCAGTAGCCTGGCGCGCGCCCGAGAGTGACGGGCGCGCGCCGAAGCAGCGGAAGAGCGCCCTCCGATCGGGGCGCTCTCCCTACCGCTGCCGGGTCCGCCGGGTCCCCCGGAACCCCCTGCCGCCGTCCCGCGATCGCGGGACACCAGGGCTCCCTCGGGGTGCCCTGGACGCGCGTGCAGGGGGCGCAGGCTCCCGAAGACGCGTGACCGCGCGTCTATGACGCGCGGCACGCCGAGGGGCGGCCACTAGCAAGCCGGGAAATCTCCCGGCTTGCGGATCTGGCCGATGCGCAATAAAGCGTGTCGGCAGTGTATATCGAGAAATTAGGGCTGAGATGTAGGTAGGGGCAGAAGAGTGTAAAGCTTTAAAAGTGAGCAGGAGAATTGAGTGTGTGATACGGGATTTAATAAGAAGCCAGGAGAGGGATTTCAGCAGGGGAGACGCTGAGACAGATATAGGAAAGAGTAGAGTGATTCTTGCAGCAGCGTTTAGGATAGATTGCAGGGGAGACAGGTGAGAGACAGGAAGGCCGGACAGCAGGAGGTTACAGTAATCGAGACAGAAGAGAACGAGGGCCAGTGTCAGTTTTAGCAGTCGAGCAACAGAGAAAAGGGCGTATTTTTTTAATATTGCAGAAGAAAAAAACAACAGTTTTTAGCTACCTTTTGAATGTGAGAAGAGAATGTGAGAGAAGTCAAGTGTGACCCCTAGGCAGCGTGCTTGTGCTACTGGATGTATGATAGTGCCTCCAACAGTAATGTAGAAGGTGGTAGTAGGGCCAGGTTTTGGAGGAAATATGAGGAGCTCTGTTTTTGACATGTTAAGTTTAAGTCGGCGAAGGGACATCCAGGATGATATAGTGGAGAGACATTCAGAAATGTTGGTCTGTACAGCAGGTGTAAGGTCAGGGGTTGAAAAGTAAATTTGTGTGTCATCAGCATAGAGGTGATATTTGAACCCAAGATATGTGATTAGGTCACCTAGAGAGAGCATGCAAAGAGAAGAGGTCCTAGGACAGAGCCATGGGATACCCCCACAGACAGATCAATAGAGGAGGTGTTAGCAAGAGAGACACTGAAAGTACGATGGGAGAGGTAAGAGGAGATCCAGGATAGAGTTTTTTTTATGGATACCAAGAGTATGGTGAATGTGAAGGAGAAGAGCGTGGTAAACAGTATTAAATGCTGCAGAGAGGTCGAGTAATATGAGCGTAATGACCTTTGACTTTGGCAGCATGGATGTCATTAGTTATTTTAGTAAGGGCTGTTTCAGTAGAGTGAGCAGTGCGGAACCCAGATTGTAGAGGGTCTAGATGTGCTGGATTGTAACAGCTGCTGGATTGATCTGATCAGACAATTGAATCAAAGCATATCCTTGAGTTACAGGAATGGTTCAAGAATTACCTGGGTGAATGTCAGGTGGCAGTGGAGAAAACAATACTACCATTATTGCCAAAAGGTAGTTTGCCTCCTGCTGGCACTTAAAATATATGGTGATTCAACTACACAAAACGAGTGATATATTTTGTAGGTAGAATTCTCCTAGGCAGTAAATTCATATTGACCTGGTGAATATTTACAGTTGACTAATGGGTGTTTACTTTGGCAGTAATTTTCTGTCTAAAATCTTCTCTTCATGGAAAATGACACAAGTAATGTAAAGTTATGTGTAAGGCCTTGTAGTAGCTTTAATGATAGGTGGGCACACATATTTATTCAATATGGTTTGCATCCGGTGCAACAAATAACAGGACTTCAATTTGCCATGGGGACAAATATCTCACTTGGAGTATTAGGCCTTGGCCTGGAGAATAGTTCCACAGCAAGATGTTGATCAATCTCCAATTAAGGTTACTGTTGCGGGTCATGTGCCTGGAATGGAAGGTTACAGGATAGGACAGGATGAGAAGAAAGGCTATGAAACTTTACAGAAAATCTTAAAATGCAAACTTTGCATGCTGTGTAAATACAATAAGAAGACTGGGAGGATAATGGATTCTTCAATAAAACCAAGGAGCAATATTTAGGAAGGAAATCTATTGAAATTTAAAATAGCAAATATGTAATCTCCAACAGGTAAGGGTTGCTGCATACAGAAGATCTAGAACTGGGCACTGATGCATTATCTGATGCAAGTACTCAGGGACTATTTTATACACCTGCTGATTTAAGGGCATAGCAGCTTGCTATTTGAATGTGATCCTCCTCAGCTATTCTTAATTCTGATTTCATGATGTCCACCACTTCACTTTTTGTGATCATAATCGTCTCAAACTACATCAATCTTTTGAACCTGGTGCATTATTGCCTTCAGTTAAACTGTCATAGTTTCCCTCTTTCTCCTGAAAGGGTCAACATTACAATATGGATTGTTTTTCAAATACAGTGAAGGCCAATTTTCTCAGCACCTGTTATGATAATATCATGAGATATTGGGTATTTTGGTGCTTAAGGGGTATTTAAGACTAAGTCAAAATTATGAAGATTAGATGTCTATAGAGGTGTATTTAAGTCTCCAGACACTACCCTTATCCCGACTCTATCAGCCATATACAACCCATCTGGTCCTTTTAAGTTCTGTTTGAAGCACAGCACCCACATGTGACAAGCCTGGACTTGTCATAAACCCACTATATATTGTATTTTAACTTCAAGCTGCAGCTCATTAACCCCTTAAACTCCAAAGGGATTAAAATACCTAATATCTCATGATATTATCATGACAGCACCTTAGAGTGTAAGTGTAAAAAACAAGGGGATACATATTACACAAACAAGGTGTGGTGAAAATCAAATAAAAACAGTCATAATACATGTGTTATAAGCCACTTCATTGCGGAACAGAGAGAATAATTAAGTGCATTTGGTGTTAGCAAGGCATAGTTATATTAGTGTTTTGGGGCTAACATAATGTGTACCACTCAACAGAAAATTTGACATACCTCATTTTATCAATGGCCTGGCAATATATGTTGTACTGGTTCAACAAAAACAATGAATCACATGATTACAGAAGTCATAAAATGATACAGTATGTGAAATTCATATTGATAGGATAGTAACAAGAACTGGTGTCTTTCCTCACTAGCAGCTGTTTTGGTTACATTTCCTTCAGCTGCTTATAGGGCAATAAAAGTTATACTCCACTGTGGAAAATGTAGATTTTGGTGATCATGAGACCAATAATAATTTATTGTTAATACAGTAGGATTAGAAATGCTAAGAACGGAGATTTAATGTATTATGTAGCATATGTATCTGAGGGTAAATAAGCTGTAATAAAGAATGAGACAAATCAACACAATTATCTTTAATTCTTCACAAAATGCTCAGTCGATGTACAGTAACAGGATTCTGTTTGTCAATGTTATCCCTTTGTTGGATATTAACCCGATTCCTATTGAGGTAAGCACAATAAAGAGATATGACGTTGGTGAGCATACAGTACTGGTATATATCTTTTGCAAATTTAAATTATTAGATGTATAATGAGATTAATGTATTTTTAAAAAAAATTCCAGAAAGAACTAACCCAGTCAGTAAGAAGAAGAGTTTCTTCACTAAAATTATTCTGAAAGACAGCGGTGGGGAGAAAAAGGAATTAAAAGGGTCTTTTATCAAATGATAGCCCCCTAATGTGGAGGCGAGTAAACTCAGTCTATACTGACCCCACCAGTATCTGGAAAGTGTTTGCCATGAAAACAACTGCAGAAGCCATCAGATGACCTGGAAATGATGTTAACTGAGAAACAGAGGAGAGCACATTTTCTTCAGTCAATAATAGAAACAATACATGAACCACACAAAAAAAAAGTGTCAGCATTTTACTTCCATAAATATTGTTGTACGTGGATATCATTGGAATGTGAGGCTAAAAAGACTATTTTTTAATTTTTTTTTTATTTCTGCACACGTTAAAAAAAAAACCATAATATTGTTTGCATGTTAATGATTTTGCTGAAGTGACATGACCTCATATGCATATGGCACCAACACCTAATTAAAGTGTAACTTCTTCTGAAAAAAAGGTGTATGATAGGACTCTTTAACTAGCGGATATCAGACTTGATGTTGCCCTTGTACTCTCAGCTGTCCAAGCAACTAAGAAGTAAGAAATAGCAGGAGCAGGGTGCAATTTTTCACACTAAACTTACTTGTACATTAGGTTAAAAAAAAATTAAATGGTACAGATGTTGTACATGCTTGCAAAATGTTAAAATATTATTTCTAAATCTTAAAATATATCTAAATGACATGACAATATGCTTGTGGCCCTTCTGCTCCTACATTGTTTCAGCTATGGAGAATTAGTTGAAGAGCCCTAGTGTGTGGGCTACTAGGATATATTACAAAACAGACATAAAAAAAATTATTTGAAAATTACATTGCAGAAATCTTAACATTCCCTTGGCCACGCATGGGTAAACTTCCTTGGCAGGGAAAAGGTTATACAGTTTATAATATAATAATATTTAAACCGTCTGGAGATAGAGATGAATGGGGCATATTGCCAAAAAGTACCAACAGCAGGAATAAGGATCCACTCTACTCCTAAAGCAAGCTTTAATTCCAAGTGTTTGTAAAATGTTTATTCTGCATGTAATCCGTTGTACAGTTAGAAGACATATTGACTGATTTTGTAAAGAATGGCCATTTATACACGTCTATCCCTCTGTGTACGTTGAGACCCGCTGTCTTGCAAAACACATCAATACTAAAACAAACGTTGGGCTAGATATTCATTCAATTCAGTGACATACATTGATTCTTTTAAAACATTATTTGAAGAAAAAGCATTAGACTCAGCAGTCTAAGCCAAAATCTTTATCTGATGTTAGGATTCTCTCTTACTTAATGAATTAATTAGTTTAACCATCACATAAAGTACTGCAAAGACACTGTGGTCTGAAATTATAGGAGTTTGAGACTGTGTATTATAATAATAATAATAGTAGAAGAACTTCCTGCCTCTCACCTGTCTCCCCTACAATCTATCCTAAACGCTGCTGCCAGAATCACTCTACTCTTTCCTGAAGAAGTAGTTAATTCTACGAAACTAGTTGGATGTAACATTCTATTGCCTTATATCTGCTTACATTGGCCTTTGTCTATGTATTGGCCTGTCCTGTTTTTATTTCATCCTGTGTGCTGTTTTGGACACTTGTGAGAGACTTTGTAAGACTGTTCAAACTTCCCTATTGAATCCACCACTGCTGTGTAGACAGTGACGTCATTACACAGCGTCCCGCGACCGAGCGGCACCGTGGCACGCTGAGGGCACCCCAGCAAGCTGCGTTTTAACCTCTGTGCAGAGGATACACCTGCCGAGGTACTGGAGCAGCTTCATATCGGCCAGGAAGCAGGAGCGATTTCACCGAGCCCCAGTACCAGCTGCTGAACCTGGCTGCATGAAGGGAAATCCCCTTGGGAGTGAAAAGACTGACGTCCTGCCCCAGAATCAACTGAGCTGCAGCAGCAGAGGGAAGCAAGCACCTGAATCTACAGCTAACAGCTGCCGAGTGGTAAACAGTGTGATACACACTACATGCCTTTTACCAACTTTTTTCATGTACGCAGATATATTACCCCCTTTTTAATTCTATAATATATTGTTGAATTTGCTTCACTATTTGGCACCGTGTCACATACATGCCTAAAAATGTGCATATGTGTATGAAAGGGGTTAACAACAACTCCTCACAGGGCACAATTAATGAGCACTCAAACCCCCAAAACTGTCATACTACACCCCAATAATGCTGCCAGCACCAGGATTAGATTAAGGTTTTAAGGAATCCTCGGTCCTACTTTCTAACAGGAAAAGATACAAAATAAACGAAAACCCAATTTAGCAAAACATGTTGAAAATGAGGGCAGTCCCATTAAAGGTAAAAGTTTGAATTAGAGCTCGAAGACATTACTTATTACATGTTCTTCTACCTCATAAACCTTTGATGTACCTACTACAAGATGTTCGCTGGTAATGTATAGATTTTCTGTTTTACTCCTTTTTTGTTTATAACTGGCTGACCCTATGTAATTTTTCAAATCCTTTTTTCTTGTGTAACAAATACTGTACAACTTGTTTGCATGCATGTGTAACACCTTTTCCCCACCCCAAAGGGATATTTGACTTTTATGGGTGTAACTTGGTAATGTATTTGCTCACCAGTTGCATTTCAGGAACCCTGAGTCTCCGTGTTGGTATGGGGAAGAGCAAGTGAACAACTTCTGATCCGGCTGGTGCAGTGCCTCCATCCTGCAGGCATCTGCCAGGGGCAGAGAGTGACCCCACAGGAACCCCTTTCCAGTAAGTTAGACAGGAGACATGGAACTTTGTACCATTTATTGGCAGGCCAGCTGATTCCATCTCCCACACAAGAGAGGTACTCTATGACACCCTGCTGATGATCACCTTCCTTAGCATCTTTCTGTTGCTTTGTTCCTGACTAGGCCCCCCCAAGGCTTGAGGCCCTCGGGGCTAGTCGTCACCACCTCACTCACTATGGAGCAGGCTACATCCTGGAACACACTCTTCAATTTGGGAAGGAAACATCTTACAGTATACACCTAGTGGAGGGGTTATTGACTCTGCCCCAAAACTGGACAGGTCTGAGGGCGGAACAGGCATCACCCCACAGTGCTGACACCTCTAACCATCCCCCCAGGCATGATGCATTCAACTGCCACTAGCCTGCCCCTGGCTATGGCTATAATTAGATACAATTAAGAGTGTACTTCTGGACTCTCATGCTGGCTCATGAGGAAGGATTGAAAGCAGCAGTTCAAGCAATATCCTACATGTTTTTTTTTTTGTTTGTTTCAATCTTTTTTATTGCAGTTTTTTTGAGACATACACAAATTATATTTTACCAAGGGAAAGTCAGAGTGAAACCGATACACCAGGTACAGGAAATATTGGTATAACATCAATGTTCACATTTAAGACATAAAATCAATATATGAATTGAGTATTTCCAGATCTATTGGTTGTTTTCATATTATTCCCTTCGTGACTTGTTATTGATCTACTAAACTGTAGTCGCTGGTGTGATTACAAAGTGGATAGAGAAGATAAGATGGAAGAAGGAAAGAGTGGAATATCAGGGGTGGGGGTGGGTGGTAGGGGGAAGGAATGGGGAGATGTGGGTTGGGTGGGGAACTTAATAGGGGGAGTGGGTCTGGGACCTTACCTCCTTTAATCCTCCTAACTTTGGAGCCAAGGCTCCCATATTTTATAGAACCACTCAGTAGTTTGGTTTAGGTGGGCAGTCAACTTTTCCATATACTTGACTTCGTTTATCCTTTTGTACACTGTTTCTTTGGATGGGGTGTTCATTTTTCTCCAAGCCGCAGCAATGGAGCATCTCGCCGTGGCGAGGATGAAAGATATTAATTCTTAATCTTCATGGGGGAGGGAATATCCATTACTGGTTTGGCCAGCACAAAGATAAGTGGGTCCAGGGGGATCCTTAGTTCCGTAACCTCCAGGATTATATTCTTTGGATCATAACCCAAAAGTTCTGCACCGCTGGGCATGTTAACCATATGTGAGCCATATCTCCCCTAGAACCGCACCCCCTCCAACATGTATCTGGTGTTCCAGGGAAGATCTGGCTCAGATTACTAGGAATTAGGTACCACTGAAATAGAATTTTGTAGATGTTTACTTTTGTTATAGTATAAAATGAAGTTTTGGCTGCCGAGTCCCAGAAATCCTCCCACTCGTCCCTTTCTATTTCCACATTAAGGTCTTCAGCCCATTTAAGCATGTAGTTATGGTTTGGTATATTTACTGACGATTTTATCCCCATGTATATACCTGATATCAATCCTCTCTGGTAGGTGCCTTTTTTGCAATACTTTTCAAATTTTGATAGGTTAGGAAAACTCCCGTTCTGATAAATTGACGAGAGAAAATGTCTGATTTGGAGGTATTTGAAGAGGTGAAAATCTTGCGATTGATATTTTTTGGATATCCTGGTAGGACAGAACCCTCCCCTTTTCCACCAGATCTGCTGCTAATTTAATATCTAAATTTAGAAATTGAGTAAATTGTCCTTGGGAGCATCCCAGAGGGAAGTCTGGGTTGTTGAAGATCTGAGTTAGCAAGCATGGGAAAGTCCATAATGCATATTTTACTTTATTTTTGGACCATATGTTTCACGTGCACCTCATTGATTCTAGGTCAAACTTTCCTACTTGTGTCTCCCTGGGCCTTTGGGACCACAGAGCTACTGCGAGGGATAGTGGTTTTGCATAGAATTATTCAATTGCTAGCCAGCAGCAGGTTGTTGGATCATTATTTCAAATCACTACTTGTTTTAATTGAGCTGCTTGTTAATATTTAATAATATCCGGGACTCCAAGTCCTCCCCTTGTTTTTTTTTTTTTTTTGTATCAATCTTTTTTATTGGCAGCAACAAATACAAACATGAATACAGTGGTGTCATAGGCACATGACACCATTTCTTATTTGGTTTTAACAGGGCCAATATAGTATGTGTTAATAAGAGGGGAGAAAAAAAGAAAAGGGGGGGGGGTCCTCCCCTTGTTTTTGAGGCTTGTATTAGTGATCTAGCAACTCTCGGTCGCTTGTCTCTCCATATGAATTGGAGTACTCAGCTTTGTATGTTTTTCAGCTCAGACTGGGGTATAATTATTGGGAGCGTTTGGAAGTAGTATAGTGATCTTGGCAGGATGTTCATTTTGGTGGGAATTATTCTTCCCATCCAAGATATTTGGAATTTATTCCATGTCTGGAGATCCTTTTTAATGTTCTCAAAAAGGGGAGGGTAGTTGCTTTGATACAGGTATTCCTATGAGCTCGATATTTTAATTCCCAGGTATTTAATGTGGGTAGAGCTCCATTTATAGTTAAAATTTGATTGTAGCAATTGTAGTTCCGGAGCTGGGAGTGTTAAATTGAGAACCTCGGATTTATCGTTCTTGATTTTGTAACCTGAGACTTTGCCAAATTGATCTAATAGGAGCTGGAGATTCGAGAGAGATTCAGGAGAAACGTCTTTGGCGTATAACGTCGTTCGCAAATAATGAGATTTTATCATTTATTCCATCAATTAGGATTCCCTGGACATTGACATTATCTCTGATTGTGGCCGCTAATGGTTCAATTGATATGGCAAAGAGAAGTGGCGACAAGGGGCATCCCTGTCTAGTCCCGTTTGTGATCATAATAGGGTCCGAATTTCCCCCTTGAAGTTTGACGTACGCTGTTGGCTTCTGGTAAAGGGCTCTGACGCCCTCCAGGAATGGGCCCTTAAATCCAAATTTTAACATGGTCTGATATAGGAATAACCATTTTATTCTATCAAATGCTTTTTCAGCATCTAAGATTAATAGTATCGCTTTTGTATCAGAGAGGTGCATGTAGTCTATAATGTTTATGATATTGCGGGTATTGTCCGAGGCCTGTCTGCCCGAAACAAAGCCCACTTGATCAATATGTATTAGCATTGGTATGATCGGGTTCAGTCTATTTGCCAGAATTTTGCTATAGAGTTTTATTGGAGTGGGTCTCTCCCCTCCTTGTGGATGATGGTTATGTTGGCCATAGACATGGAGGTTGGTATCGGATCACCCACCAAAAAGGAGTTGAAAGTTTCTAAGATATACGAGGATAAGATCGCCTGAAATGTCTTGTAGTATAGATTGGTAAAACCGCCTGGGCTCGATGTGTGTTTTTTTTTTTTTTTTTAAATAAATCAGTTCTGTACTATGAGAAAATACTTGTAGTATTTTAAAAAAATTTAAAAAAAGAATGTTTTAAAGACATTTTTAATGTTTCTAATGTAGGAAGCATTTCCAAATTGACAACCCCCTTCTCCTTCTGATAGGCACTGGCTCTTGAGTCCCGACCTCTCTCTAGCAGTGCGCCAATTGTATCTAGTAACTACCCGTTCAATCATATTCCGGAGCTACATTTCCCATAATGCTGAATTAAATAACCCTGAGCAAAGTGATTGATTACAGGAGAACGGATCAATCTGCAGCTTAGCTAATCACTTGTCAGTGTGCAGATTGTATTGATGCACATATTGAATGGAAAACACATATATATATATATATTTTTTTTTAAATGGCAGCTTTAACATTCAGAATATGCACCTCAGAAATCTGATTCCTTTTTGACATACACTTGTAGCCAGGGCTGGTTTCTGGCTACCAGTCTGCCCTTCTCCTGGCAGTAAGCCCTAGTAAGAGCAGGCCTGCCAGGACTGATCCTGGGTTTTCCCCACCCCCTGCAGCTTCAGTGAGTCACAGGGAGGCGGTGCAACTAGGCCTTGTGTCCAATCAGGGACTCAGACCTGGTTCCTGCTTTTCCTGTACTTAAGGGGCTACACTACCCAAATTCAGTAGTTGTGCCTCTACCCTTGAGAGAGTCTGGTCTACCCGAATAAATGTGCAGGGCTCTGCTAGTTTGTACTCCCTCCCTTAGGGGAGTGGAGTGGGAGACTGTTCCTCTTACTTCACCAGGTAGTAAGGAAAGAGCTAAGACTGCTTCAGGTGCCCTAGGCCTGGAGTGAATGTCCAAGGATACATCCTGAGGGCGAAGGCCCTAAGAAGTTCCTGTTGTTGTGAATGCTGTAAGATCTGCAGTGTGCAATAAAGTGTTCCTGTTTTACTATACCTTCCTTACAGAGACTGCAATCTATCAGGGGAAGGGGAAGGCTAAAGAAACTGTCCAACAAAGGGATAGCTCCCCACATCCCTGGGGCCTGTAAGAGATGGAGATGCTGTCACCATGAGTATGAATCGGTTTATACCCCAGAAGCCTGTTCTGACATCCCCTACCACCATGCGGGAGACTCAGATCTACTGTGAGCCAGCAGGTATGCACCACCACACTCCATGTAGCAGCAGAATCTCCCGGGGGGGAGGGGGGGGGAGAATATGTGTTACACACTATTCGTCAAATGTAGTCAATATTTTGCTTGACTTCATACCTGCACCTTTTTCAAACTTCATACTTTATATACAGTATCTGTACCTTTTTCAATTGTATTGTACATATCTAATACTTCCTTCTCCACAACATTTAAAAATATGATCATGTTTCTCCTCAGCTCCTACGTGGCCGACATTACAATTCAACTCTGCCTGAACTTTTGCAGTTGTCTGCAACATTGCCAGATACTGTAGCTGCATTTCTTACAACAGACTTTGGGCCTCTGTAATATACTGACACACTTGCTCGGTCTTCTGCATCCAGCACTGAAAACAACAGCAAGGTCTGATCTGTCATCCTTCTCCTTCAGCACTTCTGACACCATATAATGATCCAGGTGGGTTTATAAAATGCCTCTGATGAAGCGCCATGTTCCGGCGTGAAACAGATTCCAGTTTTTATACTTTGCATTGTACAATGCTGAAACCAGTGGGTTTATAAAGCAGGAAAGAATGTGAATGGGAGACAAACTTTTTAATAACAAGCTACTTTCTGGTTACATCACAAGAGTCCCCCTGCCTTAGGCCGAGTCCATAGAAGGACAGGCCGCGCTGAGCCGTGCGGACGCTCCGCGCTGAGCCCCTGCATCCTCAATGAGGATGCCTTGAGAGGGGGCTCATGCGCGCGTCCGCAGGCGTGCTCAGGCTTTGGAATTTTCAGCCGACAGCCAAGCTGTTTTTCAGCGCGCTGTCGGCTGAAAACATCCAATCAGCCTGAAGCAGCATCAACGTCACAGCGCCGTGACGTCGGCGCCGTGACGTTGATGTCAGTGCGTCGCTGGGCCAATCGCCCGCCTCCAACCACCTCCCCCCGGCTCACTTCGCGCACGCTGGCTCGCCTGCAAGTCCATGGAATCGCGCTGACTTAAGCAAGCGAGCCTCAGCGTTAGCGCGCCTCCGCTCTCCTGAAGCCTCTATGGCCCCGGCCTTACTCTTAGGAATGCTTTCTAAATTCACCTTATTATTAACATTGTTCAATATAAGGAACCATCTATAAATTATAATATCTTAAACAATGTTCATATCTTCATAGGAACTGCTTTATTACAGAAAACAGAGAAGAATACATCTCAATAATTTACAGGAGAGTTCAGCCCAATCCCTAGGATATCAAAATATTGATATGTGAAGGTAACATTTCAATTTGAAGCAATGCTGTTTCCTTTCCTTATTTAATGCTAACACGATGGGAAAAACTAATTGCCTCAAGTAAAATGAAAGGGAAAAAAAGGTGGAGGGACAAAATCGGTAAATAAAGGGCAGGGACACATTTTATTGGGGTAACTTAATTGCCCCTTTTCTTTTTAGTTGTGCCATACAATATCTGATTTGCTCAGAAAATGGATACTAGTGGCACCTGATTCTTCATGGAGTGCATTGTCCTAGTGCAGGGATGGCCAATTCCAGTCTTCAAGAGCTACCAACAGGTCAGGTATTCAGGATATCCCTGCTTCAGCACAGGTGGCTCAATCACTGGCTCAATCTTTGACTGAGCCACCTGTGCTGAAGTACAGTAGGGATAGCCTGAAAACCGACTAGGTGGTAGGCTCTTGAGGACTGGAGTTAGCTAACCCTGTCCTGTGTCACAAAAACCCTTTGCAAATTTACTTCCAACCCAAAGAATTATCACCTAGCTCTGTGCGGTTAAAATATATTCCAGGCTAATGTGATGCACTTTCAATAAATCAAAAGAAGCAAAATGATTGGGATCTCTACGGCTGTGTGTGGTACAGTACTCCATCAAAGACAACCACAGAACTAATGTTTTTATTGCTTTCCCTGCTAGAAATGTAGCATAATGTAGCATAGAAGAAAAATGTGTATTTAAATTAAATGAAAAATCTTTTGGAAACAGTATTTTTTCCTCACATGGTTCTCTATGAGTTACACAAGTTTCAATGACTATTTCCTACCTTCTGCAATTCCTTTTCTTTTTACTAGCTGGTGGAGTTTATGTTTGCATTACTTCCTGCAAATCGACAGCAAAACCAGTGCTACAGTGGAGGGTATTATTTTTACCGTAAAGTAGAGGGTATACCCTATGGTTCAAAGATAACTTCACTTGGGCATGTAACTAGGGTGCCACTAAACACCGCAATGTGTGGGGGCCGGAGAACGCGTGGGTGCCCGGCTGGTGCTGGAAGTTCAACACAACTTCCGTGGCTAGCACTGAGCTACTGGGGCCTCTGCAGCCTCTCTGCTTGCTGCGGGGCCGGGGAGGAGGCGGGCCTCACACCACAGCCAAATCCTCCTCCCCCTGCCTGTTTCAATTATGCCCAGACTGGGGTCCGGAAGTTGGGCATGTGTCACACTATCAGCTTCAATTTCGGCCTGCATCACGACACGTGCCCACCTCGACTGCATGCAGCCTGCGGCAACTGCAGTTCCCACCGATGCAACCAAGGTTAAAGCAGGCCACCGCCTATTCATCCCCACACCCCCGCAGGTAAAATGCTTATGGGAGGAAATTGTGTGTATGTGTGGGACTATAATGGTATCAATGGCGCTAACAATAATATATCAATATAAGTGAATGAATATACAACCAGATGACGATTCAATGATGATCTCAGCAGACGGTGATCAAACATGAAATACAAAAGAAGAAGTGTTTTACTGTATGTGTGGGGGAGTGAGAGGAGGGGAGGAAGAGAGAAGGGAAGGAAGAGTGGGAGAGAAGGGTTGTAAGAGAGGTAGGGAGGAAAGAGGTGGGGAAGTGAGAGGAGGGAGGAGAGTGAGAAGAGAGAGGAAGTAAGAGAGGGAGGGGGAGAGAGGTTGGAGAGAGTAAGGAAGAGGGGAGAGTGAAAGGGGGTGAGAAATACATTAGGAGGGAGAGGATGAGAGGGGGGGGGGTGGAGAAAGGGAAGGGGAATAGAGGGACTGAGAATGAGGAGGTGTCGGAGAGGGTGTTGGGTGGGCGGTTTGAAAGGCCGCTGACACAGGGACCCTTGTTGAAACTGTAGATTAATTTTGTGTTTTCTTTATTTGAAGGGGTCCTTTAAAAAATGTTTAACCCTCAGGTAGCATGGTACGGTATGGCCTCTGTTTTTGTTATAACTACAGCAGTGAATAAGACATGCACTCTATGGTATGTTCTAATTCAATAATATGTTAGTCTCCAAAAACTTGTTATGACATTTGTCACTTTTATTTATTGTACACTGTGCAGTGGAAGGTTTTTGTCACTTTTTTTTTTTAAACCTCCATAACTGTTTTATAGTCTGAACATTTGCACTGTAATAAACAAAATGGAAACTATACTTTCATTCCTATTGTCAGCTTCCAATTTATTACAATAATTTGGGATTTCTATAGTATGTTTTGATGTTTCTGCATATATACTTCATAATACAATATTTCAAAGACAACACAACACAACCTGTGTAGGTCATAAAGAGGCAATGTGTAAAAACAGATCCGTGTTCAGAAAAAATAAAACCAGAACACACCATTTCATTAAATCATTTGTGCTTCTGCAGAGATATGTTCAAAACGAATGAGCTAATACGACCCGCTACTGAGTCACTGCTAAGCAAACAGTGAGAATGATAGTTGCAATGTAACTTTGCTAGAGGTGAAAGCATGAAGGCATGAGGAAATAATTGGGAAAGAACAATGCAACCACAAAAGCTCATCATTAGGTGACTTCAACCCCTTCAGCAATTACAGAATATGCATAACATCTATTACAAATGAAAATGGAATGAGGCATCAAGAGTTATTAATTAAACTTCAATAGTGTTGATCAGAGCACCATCACATGGTAACTTTCATTCAAGTCAATTGAAGTTTCAGTTTAACAGTGCCCTGATCAGCACTATCAAAGTTTTATGAACAACCCCTATGTCCTAAACAAAACATAGTTTTCCTGATTTCTTTAAATTGACTTGTATTACTGATTTTTATTAATGTACATGTACAAGATATTTTTTATTGATGGAACTGTAACAATGATGGTTAAATAAATAGCCATCTATCTTTGCAACAATCAAAAACATTGGAAGTGAAAAGTTTTTCATTATCCTCTTACTGTAGTTTACAGGATTTATTTGGTGTAACAAGAATACCTTTGTCTTCCCTTTCATAACAAGCTGGCAAATAAACCATTGTGGTTATTCATCTTTTGTTTGGGCAAAGAAGAACATTGACTCTTGCATCAGTTTTGACGCCTAAGTGCCCAAGACGTCAGTTAGTAATTAAAAAAAAAATGAAAGTGGGAACAATTTCATCATTTAGTTGACATTTTAGATTGTTGGATTTGATGTATTGTAAAAACATATACACGGGTAAATTCTAATGGTGCGTGCGTGCACTAGCGTTTTTTTGTTTTGATATTAATTTTAGTTCTAAACAAATGTTCTGTTTTATTTTTTTTAACGTGGTTTTGGTTCTAAAAATGTTTTTCTAGACTTGATGTTTAAAAGTAGCTACTTCATAGTTCAGTGTTAATAGCAATGAGCTGTACATCCCCCTAAAATGGCAAACATAACCACAGAGGTGCAGTGTTGGTTTATTCCATGTAATAATTAATATGACTGGCATTAATGGTGTAAAAATATCCCCCTTTCTCTCTCCCCATCCATTTTGGGGGGATATAACCTCCCTTTGTCAGGTGTGAATTAAACCAGACCACCACAAGTTTCACCCTCTTGTCAGACCCTTGCAAGGGAAAATATGTCATAATTGTCTAACAGATGTAATCTATTGAAATCCAGCAAGAAGAATCTAGGATTTCCCCTTCCCTAGCAATGGAAGACCATGTACTGTACATAAAGGAATCATGCTCAGCCAACTGGGTGTTATTTAATGTAAGCCAGGAGTCTTAAAACAAGAAGTGCGGGAATTGAGACTTTAACAAAATGCGTTAATTAGCTTTCATCTACAGTACACAACAGCTGATCAGCAGCTAAATGCTATTCTGTCTCTGTGGGTCAGCAAAGTCAATCACTAAGCAGCAGTTACCACATGCAACACAGCAGAGATAGTCACAGGCCTAAACCAATTACAGCAGCACACCTCTGAGATTAGCAACAACAATCTTCAGCTCATCCACCAAAGAAAGTACTCCAGTACAAATATCTCCTTGTCAGTCATCAGCTCACACCCCAAATGAATTACATCAGTAATCAAAGGCCTACTGTGGGAAAACAGGTGTTCTTAGGCAACAGCTTCCGCCAAAAGAAAAGGTAAGAAATGCAGTTTTGTGTTGACATGTTTTAGATAGAATATATTTATGAAAAAAATAAAGACATTTGATTACGGTCCGGAAAACTGGTCAAATAAAACGAATACAGCCCGGGTCCCCTGGTCCCCCATAAGCCCCTTACCTCCTGGCGTGGATGCACTAGGCAGCGGAGGCAGGGTGCAGGTGCCGGCAGTGTTAGGGAAGTTGTACAGTTGACCCAGTCGCCAGAGGCTATCGGTGGCTCCCGCAGCAGGGCGCCGCCATGACAGTGATGCGCAGGTGCCGTGCAGTTGCACATGCGCAGATCACATGCGACCAGACAGCCACTAGGGCTACAGCTTTTCCCTGGCAGAGATATAGATACTTTGCGTGTGCTTGGAGCACACTAGTCAGAGCTGGGACAAGGTTAGGGTAGGATGCGTAGGTGCAGGGGGTCTGTGACTCCTACACTAGGCCTGAGACCCCCTAGGCCCCAGCTAGGTGTAAGGAATCGCGGAACATGTCCTTTGCGACGTGTTCCCTCCTTACCTGTCTTATCTCAGACCTCCGCTCTGGCACCAGCGCGTGCGCGCACCCACGCTCTGCATACAAAGCACACGCGCACGCGCAGCTCTTATAGTGTGCCACGGAGCTTAGCTCCGCCCCCTCGGACACGCCACACTTCTCTCACACGCGGCACGCACATGGGATGATGTGCACCGTTCCCCAGCTGCGTGGCAAGTATTTGTTAGCCCACTTGTCTCCTGCAGCCAATCCTTGCCTCCGCGGAGGCCGCGCCTCTGCTCCAACTCCCTTGCTACTGGTTCCGGTTTCCCATAAGTAACCAGCTCTCACTTCCAGTTATTGCTGAGCATAACTTGTTGTAGCCTTGAGCTGCTGCATCCGTTGTGCCTTGCTCCCTGTCCTGTGTTCTTTTGCAGTTAACACTTAGTGTACCGACCCGGCTTGACTTTGATACCCCTGTGAATTCTGACCCCGGCTTACCCTCAACCCTGCGGATATCTCCAGCCCAGACCACGGCTATACAGACCACCACAATTCTAACCTCTCCAACCCCAGACCACTGTTAACTGATTTGACTATTCTGAACTCTACATTCCAAGACCTTGGCAAGTATCGACTAACCCACTCTCTCCAACCCAGACCCGGCTACTTTTGACAATCCGCCTGCCAGGCACACTTCCGCTGCTGTGGGTGCGTTGTTTACTACTTCCCCACCTCAGCACCAGGGTCCTGTCTTTCTCGTGGGCAGCACAAGCGTTACACTAGACCCGACTCACTGTGATGCTTGTGGCTGCTGCAGGGACCCCCATAGAAAAGCCATGATGGGACTGCGACCTGGCCCATGGTGATCCGGGACCGGATCGTCATACCAATACATACAGTCATTCTTCATGGTGGAAACGTCCACGTGGGACACCACCCAACGTAGAGGCGGAGTCTTCGCAGATGACATAGCTGGATCCATGGATCCTACCTTGCAGTATCAGTGCAACCGGGTATTGGAGCACCCGGCAGGTACCACACCTCGACAAGTGCACCAACTGTACACACACTAGTGGGGCAGCACTGTCTCACACACTTGGGTGGGAATTGCTACTTGTGCACACCAGGGTGGTTGGAAGCCCAAGGACCTCAGGATGTTGAGGGACTAACTCACCCGTGTGAGTGGACTTGGCGGGCAGGGGGTTATTGGAGAGTACGGCCGTGCGCGGTCTGGTTGGTGGGACTGTGTATATCTGCTATTCTTTTGCATGTAGTAAAACTGTTACTCTAAGCCACGTGTGTTGTATTGCATGGGTTTCTGTAACAGGGTCATCCCACATAGTAGGATCCCATACAGGTGGAGGCGCAACCGATTGATCACTCAGGCACATCCCAGGCTCCCAGCAGCAGAGGCTTAGGCCTCATGTGAGCCGCAGTTAATGCACCACATACATAGTAGGAGCCGTATCCCCCAGGGGGTGGGGGGGAAAGTACCTGCGTGCCCTACTCAGCAGTCAAAATTGTAAACCAAGCAGACCACCATGTTTACGACCTCGCAGCAACAGGTCCATGACTGGGCCGCAGAGCTCCAAGAACCTCCACGACACGTGGTCGCAGTGGGAGGAGTGGCAGCCCTCACCTCAATGTTCGCTGTCCGTGACCAATTGAAAAGGTCTACTGGTATGAACGACATCAGACTCATTAGTAGGAAATATGACACAGCTTGCCAGGGAAGTGCTGTGGTATTGGCTACCGGACAAGAGATATGCCCAGAAGATGCCCCTTAGGTTATTGTTAAGAATGTGAGCACACAGCGCCTCAGGCGGAGCTCACGGCTCTCTCCTTACACTGCTCAGACCCTTCCACTACAACCACGCAAGCCCCCTTCAGCTTCAGCACTTACCTCTCGGCATGGTGGGACACTCCACGAGGTACTTCCTCCACGCTCTGCGCCCCAGCCGTCGGCGCGGAATCGCCGCCCCGCGCGCACGTGCGCACCCCACGTTGCTTCCTCTCATGCGCACGTCGGACTTACAGTGACACACAAAAGCACTTGAACTTATCCCCACTCAGGCTCCGCCCCCAAACACTGCACGGTTACAATCTGGCTCTTGCTGAGTGTCACCTGAGCTCTAAGAACAGCATCCAATGCACCGAAGCTCCCTGGGCTCCTCCAGGCACGCCCCTCTCCTGATTGGCTGTTCCAGCTTTATATACCCTCTCTGTTCTGTGCTTCCTCGCTCGTCATAGTTTTTGTATGGGTGTTTCACAGTGCTTGTTCTTTGATTCTCTCGGTTTTGACGCGGCTTGGCAGACTACCTACCCCCTTTGGCTCTCGACTTCGGATTGTTCCTATTTACGTACCTTCTGGCTCCCTTCAACCACGGCACTCATCTCAATCCTTCCATACGTCTCCTACTCCTGATCTCGGCAATGGCAATGACCATTCTTCTGGGAAAACGGTACCGGCAAGTATTCACGCAATACACCCCATCTGACCTGGCACCATCTAATACCACAACACGGACACGTCCCTCGCTCTGTCGGTGTGTGTATTTATTTCTGTCACCTCAGTTCTAGGGACAGGTCTGGTCTGCGGGCTACTCCGGCGTAACATTATGACGAGCCCACAAGACGCAGACCAGGCCGAACTGAGGCAAGCAATCTCTACGCTGATACAGCAAAACCAGGCCATGGCCGATCAGATTGTGGCCCTAACACGCCAAATGACCAAACTTTCGGCTCTGCTACCGGAACCACCTGTTCCTCTTTCTCCTCCACAGGCAGCAGAACCAGTCAGACCCAGCAGTCAGGACGTGAAGATACCGCCTCCCAAGCCGTACGCCGGCAACCCGCAGGAGTGCAGAGGTTTCCTTAACCAGTGCGAGATTCAATTTGAAATGGCACCCCTTCAGTACGACACCGGCCGGAAGAAGGTAGCCTATGTGTACAACCTATTGACGGGCAGCGCGCTGGCATGGGCCTCGCCAGTCTGGGAGTTGCGCCCGGACCTGACACAAGACTACCTAGCCTTCAAGGGTGAGTTCCGAAAGGTCTTTGATTCCCCTGCACGCCGGGAGATGGCGTCTGTTTCCCTCCTCCAGATAACTCGGGCGAAGATCGGTGACACAGTATGCGGTGGAATTTTGCACGCTCGCCGCCGAGACGAACTGGGGACAAAAGCCACTCGTCTCCGTCTTCTGGCAAGGTCTCTCGGAGTCCATCAAGGACGAGCTTGCTCGGCAACCCAGGCCAGACCAATTGGAGGCGCTCATCGACTTGGCCGTACGCATTGATCAACGCATCCAGGTACGACGCTCGGAGTGTCAGCATGCCGGCCACTAACCTTCCAAGCACCCTTCCCCAACTCTCCTCTGGTTCCTAGTCCGCCTCCTTTGCAGCAGCTGGCACTGGAGCCTCCTGAGCCAATGCAATTAGGGGTGCAACAGATCCGGAATCCACTACGACAACACCGCTACGCCGGCGGACTCTGTTTCTACTGTGGATCCCCTGAACATCTGGTCCGTGCATGCCCTTTGCGTCCAGGAAATGGGAACACTCAGTGAGTATGGAGGGGCTCTCACTAGGTGTTATCTCTTCTCGTTCCCTCCCCAAGGAGGCACTGCCTAAGAAACTTACGATTCCTATTTCTCTCGCAGGCGCTGAGTTTCGCACATCTACTGCTGCCTTTATCGACTCCGGTTCTGGAGGAAACTTTGTAGACCTCGATTTCGCCAAAACAGAACCGGATACCTTTGGTGAAGAAGGCCCAACCTATTGCCTTGGTTGGGATTTTCGGACGTTCGCTGTCTCCAGCCTTTATCTCGCTACAGACTGTACCTCTCCTCCTATCTACCTACTCCCACAGCGAGACCCTGGTCCTTGATGCCATCCAGGCCCCAGGTATGCCGGTAATCCTCGGCCTACCTTGGTTGCAGAAGAACAACCCTCCAATTGACTGGGTCTCACCTACCCCCATCACCTGGAAACAGAGGTCAGGGAAGTCTCCCAAACTCTTGGCTAACACAATGACTCAGGACTCCATTCTTCTTGACTCAGTACCACCCTTTCCGCGAGGTCTTAAACAAGGTCCGCTCAGAACAATTGCCTCCTCATCGGTCCTACGATTGCCCCATCGATTTGGTCCCAGGATACACCTTGCCCAAGTCTAAGACTTACCCATTGTCGATACCTGAGTCTCAAGCCATGGAAGACTACATAAAGGAGAATCTTGAGAAAGGATTCATACGGCCCTCCAGTTCCCTGGCAGGAGCAGGGTTCTTCTTTATGAAGAAAAAGGATGGTACTCTGAGGCCATGTATTGATTACCAGGGCTTGAATGGTGTCACCATCAAGAACCCCTATCCTCTCCCCTTGATCACGGAACTCTTCGATAAACTGCGTGGGGCTAAGATATTTTCCAAATTGGATCTCCGTGGGGCTTACAAATTGGTCCGCATCAGGCAGGGCGACGAGTGGAAGACGGCCTTCAACACCTGCAGTGGGCATTATGAGTACCTCGCCAGGCTTTTTGGTTTATGTAACGCCCCGGCTGTCTTTCAGGACTTTATTAATGACGTATTTCGTGAGGTGCTCAACATCTTTGTTATTGTCTATTTAGATGACATTTTGATCTTCTCCAAAAATCTCCAGGATCACATTCGTCACACCTCGTACGTCCTCTCACGTCTACTCAAACATCACCTGTACACCAAACTAGAGAAGTGTACCTTCCATCAACGCTCTACCCAATTTCTGGGCTACATTATTTCGGACGAAGGCTTTTTGATGGATCCAGGTAAACTCCAGGCAGTTACGGAATGGCCCAGACCAGAAACTCTCAAGGCTAACCAGTGCTTTATAGGATTTGCGAACTACTATCGGAAGTTCATTCGCAATTTTTCCACTCTAGTGGCCCCCATCACGGCGTTGACTAGGAAAGGGGCTGACCCTTCTGCCTAGTCCGCCGAAGCTATCTCCGCCTTCATGGCCCTTAAAGAGGCATTCATCACGGCACCGATCCTGCGCCACCCCAACACGGATCATCCCTTTGTAATAGAAGTTGACGCATCGGACTGCGGTGCAGGGGCTGTACTATCACAGAGGTACTCGCCCCAGGATAAACTTCACCCTTGTGCGTATTTCTCCAAGAAATTCTGCTCCGCCGAGAGGAATTACGACGTCGGCAACAGAGAGTTATTGGCCGTTAAAATGGCACTACAAGAGTGGAGACATCTGTTGGAAGGGTCAAGGGAGCCATTTTCTATCTTAACAGACCACAAAAATTTACTTTATATCGAAGGAGCACATCGCCTCGGTCCTCGACAAGCTCGCTGGACACTCTTCGTCTCTCGCTTCAACTATCACCTATCCTATATCCCGGGAACGAAGAACGTGAAGGCAGATGCGTTGTCCAGACAATACTCCTCGGAAGACAGGCCTGAGGCATCTTTGGAACCTATCCTACCTCCCGAAATAATTTTGGCTACTTCCACCTTCAAATCGCTAGACAAGATCAAAAG
This sequence comes from Ascaphus truei, assembly GCF_040206685.1. Taxonomy (NCBI): domain Eukaryota; kingdom Metazoa; phylum Chordata; class Amphibia; order Anura; family Ascaphidae; genus Ascaphus; species Ascaphus truei. The sequence continues at coordinate 92,247,216 of NC_134487.1, read as the reverse complement.
GGACCAGCAACAGATCCCTTCAAACACGGCAATCCCCTCTAACAGGCTCTTCGTCTCGCCCAGATTCATTCCGGAGGTCCTAGATTGGGGACACTCTTCTAAACCCGCAGGTCAACCGGGCTTCAGAAGGACGTTAGACTTAATTCGTCGGAACTTTTGGTGGCCCAGTATGTCTAAAGACATTGCGGAATACACTTGCGCTTGTCCTGTATGCACCCAGAACAAGACACTTCCACAGAGACCTCAGGGACTTCTCCTCCCATTGCCAGTGCCTGCTCGTCCATGGTCCCATATCTCCATGGATTTAATAGTCGACCTCCCTAGGTCTAGGGGCTTCAACACCATTTTAGTTGTCGTAGACAGGTTTTCGAAGATGGCCCACTTCATCCCCCTCAAGGGACTGCCCTCCTCTCCCGCCCTAGCAGACATTTTCTCCGAGCATATCTTTAGGATCCATGGCATTCCGTCTTCCATTGTCTCTAACAGAGGATCTCAGTTCGCCTCCAAGATCTGGAGGACCTTCACTAAAAGACTGGGAATTGTCTCTTCCTTCTCCTCTGCATACCACCCCCAGTCCAATGGACAGACAGAGAGAACTAACCAGTCGCTGGAGAAATACCTCAGATGTTTCATCTCCAATTCCCAGGACGATTGGTCCCAACTCCTCACGTGGGCAGAGTACACGGTCAATTCGTCCCGAAGTGAATCCACCCGAGAATCTCCATTTTTTGTCAATTATGGGTTTCATCCTCCCTGCCTACCTATTTCCAATGTTGCTTCTGGGGTACCGGCGGTAGACGAACGGATTTCCACTCTCCAAGACATTTGGCCCAAGGTACAAAAGTCTCTCCACAAGGCTGCCGATACTGCTAGAATTCAAGCCAATCGCCACCGTCGGCTGGCACCCAACTACAAGCCAGGGGATTTAGTATGGCTCTCGTCAGGAAACATCCGCTTGAGAGTCCCTTCCCCTAAACTGACTCCTAGGTTTTAGGGACTCTTTCCCGTCGTGGAGCAGATTAACCCAGTGGCATTTCGCCTTAAACTACCACCCTCCATGAGGATCCCAGACGTTTTTCATGCCTCGCTATTAAAACCCCACATTGCCAATCGTTTCTTTTCTAAACAGACCAGCAAGCCAGATCCAGTCACGGTACTCAATAACAAGGAATACGAGGTACAAGCCTTAAGGTACAAGAACATAAGAACAGTTCAAGAAACTGGCAAAGGACACAATACACAGGGGGCATCTCCAGGGGGCAGCTTCAGGGGGCAGCTTCAGTTTTTGGTCCACTGGAGGGGTTTCGGACCCGAGGAGAGGTCTTGGGTTCCGCTCAAAGACATCCATGCGCCCAGCCTCCTGAAGACTTTTAGAAGGAAATTTCCCGACAAGCCGTTCTTGGATCGTCCTGAGGCCGATCCTGAAGAGGGGGGTACTGTTAGGAATGTGAGCACACAGCGCCACAGTGGAGCTCACGGCTATCTCATTACACTGCTCAGACCCTTCCGCTACAACCACGCAAGCCCCCTTCAGCTGCATCACTTACGCCTCGGCATGGTGGGACGCTCCACGAGGTACTTCCTCCATGCTCTACGCTGCAGCCGTTGGCGCGGAATCGCCGCTCTGCGCGCATACCACGTTGCTTCCTCTCATGCGCACGTCGGACTTAAAGCGCACACACAACTGCCCCTGAACTTATCCCCGCTCAGGCTCTGCCCCCAAACACCGCACGGTTATAATCTGGCTCTTGCTGAGTGTCACCTGGGCTCAAAGAACAGTAGCCAATGCGATGAAGCTCCCTGGGCTACTCTAGGCACGCCCCTCTCCTGGTTGGCTGTTCCAGCTTTATATACTCTCTCTGTCCTGTGCTTCCTCGCTCGTCATAGTTTTTGTATGGATGTTTCACAGTGCTTGTTCTTTGATTATTTGATTATTATTTGACAGGTTATTGTTAGGAATGTGAGCACACAGCGCCTCAGGCGGAGCTCACGGCTCTCTCCTTACACTGCTCAGACCCTTCCACTACAACCACGCAAGCCCCCTTCAGCTTCAGCACCTACCCCTCAGCATGGTGGGACACTCCACGAGGTACTTCCTCCACGCTCTGCGCCGCAGCCGTCGGCGCGGAATCGCCGCCCCGTGCGCACGTGCACACCCCACGTTGCTTCCTCTCATGCGCACGTCGGACTTACAGTGACACACAAAAGCCCTTGAACTTATCCCCACTCAGGCTCCGCCCCCAAACACTGCACAGTTTCAATCTGGCTCTTGCTGAGTGTCACCTGAGCTCTAAGAACAGCATCCAATGCACTGAAGCTCCCTGGTCTCCTCCAGGCACGCCCCCTCTCCTCATTGGCTGTTCCAGCTTTATATACCCTCTCTGTTCTGTGCTTCCTCGCTTGTCATAGTTTTTGTATGGGTGTTTCACAGTGCTTGTTCTTTGATTCTCTCGGTTTTGACGCGGCTTGGCAGACTACCCCCTTTGGCTCTCGACTTCGGATTGTTCCTGTTTACTGCACCGACACACTTTATTCGAGCAAATACCCAGTATGTACCTGGCAGATACCTGGAATGCGCCGCTCCTCACCTCTGACAAGCCCCGTTGCGTTTGCCTTCCCAGCCTGGGTTCATGCCTGGCTGACGGGCGGCTGATCTGTGAAATGATAATGATTAGGATTTAATAGGCTGCAATGCTTCGCGTGTCTACCAGATGGCATAAATTCATGAATTGTAATGCAGTATATATATATATACTGTGCAGTATTGCAGCCAGCGGGAATAAAATGCTTCAATCCCTGCCTGGAAAATAACCCAATGCACTCGGGCAGAAAACAGTCACAAACCTCAATACACCCGGGTATACCCGAATTCGTGGGACTAGCCGAGCTCGAATAAAGTGTGTCGCCAGTGTACGTACCTTCTGGCTCCCTTCGACCACGGCACTCATCTCGATCCTTCCATACGTCTCCTACCCCTGATCTCGGCAACGGCAACGACCATTCTTCTGGGAAAACGGTACCGGCAAGTATTCACGCAATACACCCCATCTGGGCCTGGCACCATCTAATACCACAACCTGGACACGTCCCTCGCTCTGTCGGTGTGTGTATTCATACCTGCCACCTCAGTTCTAGGGACAGGTCTGGTCTGCGGGCTACTCCGGTGTAACAGTTATTTACCTGCCAGAGACTCTGCCCGCAGAGTGCCCACTCATGTACTGTGGGCTAGCATCCCCCCAGACTACCTCCCCTCCAGGGCCCTCCACAAGGGTCCCCCAGCTGAGTGCGGCCTCCACCTCCTCCTACATCCCTGGGGAGTGGAGGACCATAAATGTGGCAACCAGCACTCCAGCGAGGCCAGACGTATCCCTAACCCGGCTAACCTTCACCTCAAGCACCACATAAGGAGCCATCAGCTGGGTAGGAAGCCCCCACAATCACCTCCTCCTAGCAACTGGCGAGAAGCACCATGCTGACTCCTAGCCCTGTTCCGGGGAATGATAGTCGCTTAGCAAGTATCTGCTCTGTAATAGTTGTACTATCGCAATTAGTGGAGGCCCTGACCATGTCTTCCCAAGCACAAAATTATAGGAAGCCCAAGGCTTTCCCGGATCAATCCCCACCCCTGTGGGTGAAGTAGGGATTGATTCTGGGAGGGAACACACCCTCAAGATGCTTGATGAATGGCCCTGCTCTGATGCGGTGAAACGGCAGCAAATAATGGAGAGCCTTCGACCTCCAGCATCCACCATGATTAATATACATTACGAGCAAGATCAAGACATCTCGGCCCATAGGATCGTGGATCTACTGGTGCGCTTCTATGGAAAGGATGAAGATGAAAGCGAACTGTGGTCCAAATATTACGACCTTAGACAAAAGGACGAGGAAGACCTGTCCCTCTTCATTCAGCGGATCCAGCTGGTCCTCTGGAAGCTGCGGACTCACGACATCATCCCCGCCTCCATGGTGGATGATTACCGTCGCAAACAATTCCTTAGAGGCGCCATCCCCACCCATCACATAGTGATCATGATTAGGTGCTCTCTACTGCAAGGACCTCCCCCCATCTTCGAAGACCTATTAGGGACAGTAAAAGGACATGAGTCACTTACATGCTTCCAAGAAGGGCAAAGGGCCCCTCAAGGGTGAATCCAAGGGAGCGTCAGCTCCAAAGTTCAAAGAAACGTACAGCACTGAAGAGGGTCCTCCTCCCAAGCCATCTACCACCAAGCCCAGGATGTCTGGGAGAGTATCCCCCACCTACCAGGCCCGCCTGGACCCAAGTGGCATAATCTGCTTCAGCTGCAGCCAGAAGGGCCACTTTTCGCGGGACTGCCCTGAAATAAGAAAAAAACTCCAACTAGAATGCTTCATCCCAAGGCCATAATTTGCAATGTTCAGACCACAGAAACAACCTACCCACCCGCAGAGAGTGCGCCAGCACCTACATCCGATGACACCGAGTCATCAGACACTTACCGTCACGTAAGACCGGTTGCCATCATCCGTGTCCTCGTGGACGGCATATACACTTCGGCCATGCTGGACACAGGATCCCAAGTGACCATTGTGTACCGGCCGTTCTATGACCTACATCTAAAGCATCTGCCCTTGCAGTTGGCCGACAAGATGAAGCTGTGAGGCCTCAGTAATGAGGAGTACCCCATCGCCGGCGTGGTGCAGGTTCGGCTGGAAATAACCCAACTAAACACTGGCAAATCCCCTTAAGGTAAGCCCCTTACCTCCCGACACGGGCATGCTAGGCAGCAGAGACAGGGGGCAGGTGCCGGCAGTGTCAGGGAAGTAGCGCAGGTGACCCGGTCGCCGGAGGCTATTGGCGGCTCCCATAGCAGGGCGCTGCCATGACAGTGATGCGCACGCAGGCACCGTGCAGTTGCACATGCCAAATCACATGCGGCCAGACAGCCAATAGGGCTACAGCTATTCCCCGACAGAGATATATATACTTTGCGCATGCTTGGAGCACGCCAGTCGGAGCTGGGACAAGGTTAGGGTAGGTTGCGTAGGTGCAGGGCATCTGTGACTCCTCCTCTAGGCCAGAGACTCCTAGGTCCTAGCTAGGCCTCGACTCACTGTGATAGTTTGTGGCTGCTGCAGTTCCCTTATAGATAGGGACCCTGTCCTGTAGCTCAAGAGTGAGGGAATAGCCAGGACGTGGCTACCTTTGCAGTGCTCCAATCCATGCATGCCAAGTCCCTTGCCCCCAAACCCCCAAAACCTAATGTAAACCTCTAGTCTTAATGTAAAGAGCTGCACCCGAAGCCATGCATGCGTCTCAACAAGGTTCCAAGACACTTACAGTAGTACTATACCTAAAGTGCTAAAGGCATTTAAATATATAAAAAGGTAATTGATACTGTATACTGTACAAATACAGTATGTACAAAATATAGTATAAAGCTAGAAGTTTCCAATTTGCCATACACGCATGCGTAGAAATGTGATGACACGCATGTGTTTCAACAAGGTTCCAATTGAGAAACACTAATTCGCGGAAAACATATTTTACATTCGGCAGAAGAGGCGATATTGAATTTTTGGCTAAGGAGCCTCAGAAAGGACTTCTTTCCCATGTATATTGTATGAACTCATAACGTTATTCTTCAAATTGCAATTACACACACTTGAAGTACTGTACGGCAATAAAAGACAGCTTGAATTGCAATTAGATTTTTAAGACAACAACTCGCGATCACCCACTTCAGTTTCTCAACGGTATTGAAGACAACGATAAAATGCTTTTTTCTGCACTAGATCAAAAGACTAGTAATATTTCGAGAAATCACGCACAATCACCCGGTAAGCAAAGGGATACAACGCGTGAAATGTTCGAATAACGGCCGCTGCATCTGTAGATACAAATAAATTTCTATTGTACTCAATGTGCTTAGACTGTTAAATCCCATTCAGCAGCTATGGCATCACAACAGAGATGACCAGAAGTCGTATGAAGTAATGCTACATCTGCACTGCTGAATGGGTTAGAAGTGAATAGGCTTGCAAGCAAAAAAGATCTGTGAATTGCGTGGAGATCTAACCTATTGGCTGCAGCACCACACAAACTGTGATAAATACATACATACGTTTGATAAATGTCTAACAACTTCTCCAAATAGCCCAGAGTATCATTTCTTTCTAGAGGAACATATGGCGCATCAGTGGTTGGTACATACAGTATGAACATGATAAATATTTCTGGCACAATAGCTTCCTACCAGCGTGTGGTCATTTTGACAAATTAATTTGCAACGTTTGTTTTTTAAATCTCTACTTAGCTGATGATTGCCGAAGCCAAATGTTTTAATTAATAAAAAGCAAAGGAATTTAACTTGAACATAGCTTGTTTTCTTTTGAGGAAAAATCCTTTTAAGGCAAGTAGAGTCTATTTGGCAAATGTTATTTGTTACCTCAGATCTGTCATTGTAGTGTATCACATCTTCATTAATTATTGGAATTGCTACCGCAAAGAAACAAAAATATTTGTATTGTGATAAAGGTTTAGAGATGTTTCCAACTTAGGAAAAAAAAAGAAAAACAGTAAACAATTGTCTTCTTGCTGTTCATAGGGTATTTGCAAACTTGCTTGGCTGTCTCTTGAGTCCACACATGCATGTTATCCGTGACTCCCCCCTTCTCCGCCCCTTCCCTGGTGGCTGGCTATCCAGCACATCCATCATGGTAATATATACCAACCAGGCATTATGCTACCTGCACAAAACTCCTCAGGGTATTAGCCCACCATCTGCCCCAGGACCCAGTCTAACAACCAACAAAACCCCCGCCAGTGGTGACAATGTAATAACTAAGAAAGAAACCCTGAAGTAACATAATGCACTTGTGGGATTTTTTTGTAATATTTTTAAACTTCCTTCTGTTTATTATTCATCTCTTCTTTTTTTTTTTAAGGTAAAAATTGCACATACAGAGAAATACACCACATATATAAAGCCACAAACAACAAACATAACGATCAGGCCCGTAAACCCATGAGCTGCACACTAATGGGACAAACAATATTCGACTAACCCAGGACAGGGGAGGGGAAAAACTTGTGCTGTGTCAAGGGAGAGGAAGTGCAGCCCCCAAGGCACCATATTATATAGCCTAGGGGCTACTCCTCCCTCTTATCACTTGCCCATGCTCAATATCCCACGGCTAGAAGGAAGGTGGGAGAGGGGAAGCACCACTAGTCATGTCCACCTATCACCTATGGCTCATGGCTAACTTCACACATGAAAACCCAATTTTCCTCACCTGTCCATCTGTAAAAACCGACACGGACACATGTACTGTAAAACTCCACACTGAATATGGGGTATAAAGGTCACAGCTTTTGTTAAACTCCAAACATATAAACATTATATATATATATATATATATATATATATATATATATATATATATATATATATATATATATATATATAACCGAACCGTATCAGACTGCCCTTGGCTGTGTCTTGGGCACACACATACATGTGACTCATGACCCTTTGCTGGATGGATAACCGTCTCAGCCACCACAGTAAAATATACCAAGGGGGCATTACACCACCTGCCCAAAACTCCTCAGGGCATTGGCCCACCATCTCCCCTGGAACCCTGCCACAAAGGAGATTATTTAAAGCCTTAAATTAGACTCACCACCCTACCAACACCATTGCAGCTTCAAGGCCAGCTAGCTGGCCAATATTGAGCCTGTCCATGCCCACTTTGGACAAATGAACCACATTCCCCCTAAACAGGCCAACTTCTGGCTCCTTCAGCTCCCTGTGCTGGACAACCCCCCCCCCCACCACCCATTTCCTTAACAAACCTTGACATTGCTCTGTTAAGCTGGCTCCTACAATGCTCAATAGCCCCTGGCCCCACTTCAGCACAACCTGAGCACCACCTCCGATTACATTATCACTATGGGGGTTATGCACTAAGCAGTGAAAAGTATTTTAAGGGTGGTAAATGAGTTTTAAGACCGACACTGTGTGCCGAGCGATTCACTAAGCATTGATAACACTGCAGTATCGCTCTTAAAATACATTTTTCAAGGAAAAATGTCAGTAAAAAAAAATTGTCGGATCAGGCAAAAAACGTCAAACGCACAGTTTTTGTCAGCGGGATTCACTAAGCAGTGATAAGTGTACCACGCTTTAAAAAAATCAGCATTTCTTTTCACCAGCTAAAGGCTGGTGCAAAAGAGATGCAGACTTTGAGAAAATCATTGTTTACATTTTTTAGCACATTATTGATACAACAGGCCGACGGGCGTCCCCGGATGATCCCCTGGGGGTCCCCGCTGGCCTCCGGTACCAATCGTGTGCCCAAAAAACACAAAGGCCAATACTTAAAAATAAATACACCCTCCCTCCTCTCTGCCCCCTAACACATACAGTACAATCATGGGCAAAATTACTATTATCCACATATGGATAATAGTGCATTTGGCCATTTAAAATACATTAAGCAGCATAAATTAAGTAAATTAAACTTGCACTCACCCCTGCCAGGCTGCCACGATGAAGGCCGTCCTAATCCTCATCACGTCCATGTCCTCCATTGCCACAAACAATACAATTAAAAAAAAGACACTCTAATGTCCCCTAACCCCTTAATCACCTTAGCAGCTAGTAACTACTTTATCTGTATCTCAAACATGACATCACCAAAAGCAACATGGCTGCAATCACATGGTACTTCAGCCAATCAGATTGTGGGAACTATATCCCAACTCTGATTGGTTGTTGTAGACCATGTGACTCCCTATGGATGACGTCACATCCTTTCCCCAAAAAACTCTGTCACGTGGTCTACTACAGCCAATCAGGTTGAGGATATATTTCCCACAATCTGATTGGCTGAAGTACCATGTGACAGCAGCCATGTTGCTTTTGGTGACGTCATGTTAAAAGGAAAGGCAGCTCAGCCATTCTGATTGGCAGGCTTCATATCCTTTACATGATGTCACAAAAAAAAACAAGGCACATACAGTAGTTTTCACTCGCCAATCAGATGGCGTGTGAACCATTTGCCTCAAATGTGACATCATAGGCCTATAAAAGCTTTTACAGCCTCATTTAACAGCAAGAAGCCGAGGAGGGAGGACCTCCACCAACAGAAGGACAAGGGCATGCCGGATGGATGAAGATGAAGAAGATACAGAAGATGAAGAAGAAGATAGAAGACCTCAAAAGACCCCAAAACGGATTAAAATTTAAAAGAAAGGACTTTGGCTTTATGTTACCTGTTGCCCGTTCTTGTTTGAGTTCGTGGAGTTACTTTCCCTCTATTTGGGCATTGTATGATGTTATGTATCTTATCTCTTTATTAAGATTTTCCTTTTTGTGATTGGCCAAAAGTGTGGCCGTACATGTTCCTCAGGGCCCTGTGATAGGCTTTCTTGATACATTTTGCTGAACAGGGATATATTAAAAACAGTATCTTCATAATTTCTGATTGATTTTTAAACTCATTAATATCAGAACAGATGTCTGATTCTCAGAAACTGGCCAGTTGGAATCCCCCTCTTAAGGGCTACTGGATGATGGCTACTAAATTGCAAATAGCTATTGGTGGCTGTGAGTTTGGTAAAGCTTGTGGTAGTTAAATGACCATCTACTGTTTTGCTGATCGTGAGGTCTAGAAAATCAATCTGCATCTCACTCACATCAGACGTCAATTTTAAATTCTGGTCATTGGAATTTAATAATGGCAAAAATTAATTCAGTAGATCCTTACCACCATTCCACAGAAGGATTATATCGTCTATATAGCGAAGCCATACATCGATATGTCTAGTATATCGATGCATGGCTTCAGAGAACCCGCTCACCTCCTCCCACCATCCCAGATAAAGATTTGCATAGGTAGGAGCACACAAGTTGTCCTTGTGTTTGTAGGTAACATTTCTTGTCAAATAGAAAATAATTATGACACAGAATAAATTCCATTAGTTCACAAATAAACTTGTTGTGCTTACTAACTATAAAGTTCTTGAGGATACCAACGTCATGCCTTATGCTAGACCAACGTCATGCCTTATGCTAGTATATAATGATTCTACATCAAAACTTACTAGTAACGTATGTGGTTCTACCATGATGTCCTCTAGATGTACTAAGACATCTTTAGTATATCTCACATATGATGGTAATGCTGTTACGAAGTTTCTCAGAACCTGGTCAACATAGACACTGACCTTTCGCAGTGAGGGATTGCAGACCTGAAACTATAGGTCTTCATGGGGGTCTATCTGTCTTTTTATGTATTTTAGGAATACTGTAAAAAGTGGCTATAGTGGGGGTGTGTACCATCATAAATTCAAATTCTCTTTTATGAGCATATTTATCTTGAAATGTTCACTTGACCTCATGGAACTTCTAGTAGAAAATGAGATAAAACAATTAAAACAGGTGAATATTGATTTAGAAAATCTGAAAACAGAATTGGTGAACGACTCAAACAAAAACAAAAATGCACGCAAAGTGCACCACAGATTACTTTTAAAATAATGTTTAATACAATAAATACAGTCCAATAAATCAAAGAACAAAATATCACTTAAAAGTATATATAAACTTAATACAAGACCATTAATACACAGTGAACAAAATAATAAAGACCAAACATGAAATACAGTCCCATACACCTGGGGAAAAAACTGCATACAGTAGGTGGGAAAACCCCCAGAGAGTTCCAATAAAGAACAAATCAAAGAGGACACACAAATGCCAGAAAGTGCATCCAACACTATCGTAGTGAAAGTCCTACAAGCACCCTGGTAAACAATCACACTGAGGGGAATTAATACTAACCGCAAGTGGTAGCGGATGGCAGGTGAAATCACAAACAAGTCCGGACAACATGACCGCACCGCAGAAGTCTCCGACGCTCGCACTTCTAGCAGCTTCCTTCCAGCCAGTGTGCACATGCGCAGAACAACCTCCTGTGACCTCTACGCGTTTCGCACCATGTGCTTCTTCAGGAGAAATGTCGGAGGTAGTCCATGCGCATTATGATACAATGCACAGCCAATGAGGCTGCGCATGAGCTAACCAGCACATCTACTGCATAATGATATCTAATATGGCAATTTCAAAGTGCTAATACAGGGCAAACAAATACCAATGACATCTAAATGATAACAATGTGCAAATATTCATAAAAAATTAATACTAAATACTAAATATACAAGTGATTAATCAATAAAGATATAACTGATATTCAGTTAAATATATAAACAATATAACATTATAAAGTGTGAGTGCTTCTAAAGTGCATCAATAATACAATCTAGTGTAAATATATAAATACATATCAATGTATTACATGACATAAAGTGAAGTGATGAAACCATGAAAAAAAAGGTGTTAATGTCAAATCTAATGATACACTCACTGCACATAAACATAAATACCCACATGTATAATACATAAACCATATATCCACGTATAAGACATGGACCAAACATTTAATAAAATAGAATAAAAAGCGATAAAATTAGATTAAACCAGGAAAACAGACATATATCTCATCTTAAAAAAGGATTCAGTTCAACCATTTCATTAAACCCTTTAGGATATCTTGATTCAATGTGTATATCCAGAACTGTTCTTTTCTTAATAATAACAGATCTCTATCTCCTTGTCTCTCTTATCTGGGAATGCACTCTATTCCCATAAATCTCACGGAGCTAGGGTTGCATTTATGAACATCTTGGAAATGTTTTAATAATGGTGTTAAAGGTAAACCTTTTCCCACCATTTTAGGAATATTTTTAATGCTCCACAAATGTTCTAAAATCCTTAATTTTAGTATCCTTTTTGTTTTTCCAATATATTGTAAATTACACTTACTGTACATTGCAGTAAGTATACAACATGGGTTGTTAAACAATTGATGAAATTAGGAACCAAATAGTTCTTATGTGTAACAGATGACACAACCTTTTTTTGTGTTTTCATGTAAGAGCAGGCCTTACATTTCCCGCATTTATAATTTCCAGTGATGCCCAAACTTGTTTTAATATCACTGGGTGCACTCTTTTTATTTTTGACCTGACTTGGGGCCAATAATCCCTTTACATTTTGGGCCTTTTTAAAGACTGCCTCCGGTCTTGATTTAATTAATGGTCCCAAAATGGGGTCTAGTTTTAGTATCCTCCGAATACTTTTAATTGAGCCGTATGCCACATTAAATTGTGTAATGAAGGCTGGTGTTGTACTGGATGAAACAGCCTTCCCAACATTGGTTCCAGAACTGCCAAATCTTAACTTTTTGGACTTTTCATTTTTATATTGTAAGAGAGAAGAGCGCTCAACTCTTCTCTCTTTGTCAATTGCTGAGTCAACCAAGGTGCTTTTATACTGTTTTTGAATGAACTTATCCCGCAGAAACTGAGTTTGATAGTCAAAGACTCCACACTTTTTGAGTCGTACGAAACAAGCCTTCAGAAAAAAGTCGACAAATTTGTAAATGAAGTAAAAACAAGAAAACAAAAAAAGTTCCAGAGAGACATTAGAGACTATTAAGAGGGCTAGATTTACAAACATCATTTTTACACTCGAAAAATTACTTTGTACCTTTTAACATCAGTGAATCATCCACAGAGTGGGAAACGTCAGACACAGACAATAACACACGTTACCAACATCAATATAAAAACAAAGTGTTTTTCAAACCCAGGTCCAAACAAACCAAAATAATACAGCCACAAACCTCCAATACTGCTTCAACTTCTTTTTTAGAAGAAACTGCACAGAGCAGCGGCTACTATGACCAAGAAGAACTAGAGGGGGGGCACTTGGTACACCAAAAACAGGAGACCCTGGGTTTACTGAGGGAGAAGGGGGAGAAGATGGCGCCAGTAGAAAGAGAAGCTGGGAATTTTTTTTTGGGATAATTAACCTGACTAATACTATTCTTAATGACAAACAGGTTAATGTACTCACCAAAGGCCTCAGTTTTGTACCAGCTACAGGATTTGATTTGTTTGAGACTGTTAGAGACGTTAATATTTTTGCGTGAAGAATGCTTCTACATAAACATTTTACACGAAGAAATAGACACATTATCAATAACTTGGGGCTACCAGAACTAGATACTGGGGAACACGATGATATTGATAAACAGAAATGTCACTCCGCGCTAGGGCTGTCCATACATATAGTCCCTCTTGCTGCCGTCAGTCTGGGGGACTCCACACACCCCCTATAAACGTGAGCTCCCAAAAGGGAGCTCACAGACAGGAAAAGAAATGACAGACAGACGCACTAAGGGACAATGAATCTTTAATGATAAAAATATATCACAATTTACGGGAATACCAAAAAGCAAACAAACCAAAACAAAAATGACAAATAAAGAATTAAAACGGGGGTTAAAAACTGGCTTTCACCGACATATGGCGGAGGGATGAGGCAGGACAATACCGCATCCACACTAGTACAAACAAAGGATCCGGAACCGATCTATGTACATACCCAACCAGGCAAGTAGAAGCTAAGAGCCCTGCACAACCTCCGCCTGCAAACTCCACGGGAACAGTCTCACGTAACCTCTACGTGTTTCGCACGTAGGAACTCATGACGAAGCACTACGTGCGAAACGCGTAGAGGTTACGTGAGACTGTTCCCGTGGAGTTTGCAGGCGGAGGTTGTGCAGGGCTCTTTGCTTCTACTTGCCTGGCTGGGTATGTAATAGATCAGTTCCGGATCCTTACTTAAGATGACATTGATACTCTACAGTCATTACAGGAGGAATGTGAGTGTACACCAGGGGAGGGACTGCATTATACACTGAAAAGCCAGAGTCGTTTCACTCCACATCTAGACTCTTGTGCCAATGTTTCCACCTTTGTTTATCCACGAAAGATCTTGAAGCCATACAAGTGACTAATAAACACACAAATATGCGCTCCTCTGAAAGACAAGCTCTGAAAGAACTCAGAGGAATGGATCATATCATGATTAAACAGGCTGACAAAGGAGGAAACATTGTGCTACAGAAAACATCAGAATATATAGCTGAAAATCTGAGTATTAAGTGATCGAAAATGCTATAAACCTTTGGCAAGTGATCCTACGGAATTGTTTTCCAAGGAGATGTCTATGATCCTTAAACAAGGGCTAAACCGGGGGAGCGCAAACTTTTGCTGCTGCGCCCCTGTCCTCCCTGTCTGGATGCTTTTGCCCCCCCCCCACCTTAGACCTGCATCAAATGACGCTGCAGGGTCATGTGACGTCACGTGACCTGCGGCGTCATTTGATGCGTATGACATCTCGTCACATGGCCCCATGCCATGGTGACGCGCCACAGAGCGCCTGAACCTCGGTAAGTATAGCGAATGCCTTGGGGAAGAGCGCAAGGCCTCTGCAACCGCCCGTGCCCCCAGAAAAATCTCCTGCCCCCCAGTTTGTGCACCGCTGGGCTAAACAATAGTTATCTCAAAGAGAATTTGAATTTATGATGGTTCGCACCCCCACTACAGCCACTTTTTATAGTGGTTTTGATGTCACATAGCGTCCCGTTGTCATGGCAATGAGGCGTCATTTGACGCCGCACAGCCATTTTGACAGGAGCTTCAGGAGAGACACTCGCAAGCTGCAGGGAAGAAGGATAATGGTGGGAGATGCCACAGCATGCCGCCACACTCTGTCGCAGGTAAGACTTGTGAAGGGGGTGAGTTTTTTTTGTTGTTGGGAGGATGAGAGTGTTTTATGGGGGGACGAGTGACTTTTTGTTTTGGGCAAGTGGTTTTTTTCTAGAATTTGTCAGTGTATATATATATATCATACATCACATGATGGGGAGGGGAGTAACCTGAGCGAACCCACATAGTTAACACCTACGGCAATCAACCTTTTATAGAAACTAGTAATCCACCAAGGAGGCGCTACAATAGTACAATAAAGATAAACAGAATATTTCAGGATTCCACATGCTCCCTTCCTTACCTGTTTCTGCCCCACCTGCTCTCCTCACCAGCCTCTCCCCTACATGCTCCCCTTCTCACAGGCTTCTCCCCACATGCTTCCCTCCTCACCAGCTTCTTTCACACATGCTCCCTTCCTCACCTGCTTCTCCCTCACATGCTCCCTTCATCATCTGATTCTCCCTCACATGCTCCCTTCATCATCTGATTCTCACACCCATACTCCCTTCCTCACAAGCTTCTCCTCCACATGCTCCCTTCCTCACCTGCTTCTTCCTCACATTCTCTGCTCTGCCCCCTGTTTCTCCCTAACATACGGTACTAACTGAAGTGAACCTGCAAGTCAAGCCCAGCTTTCGATATCGCCCCTGTGGAATGCAGAGCTTGAAAAATGATTCGATGTAATTGGCTTTGTTTTAGAAATGTTCGCACTTTTAAATACAGGCAAAACCCATATGTTCGTTTTTTTCCCCCTTAACATAGAAGTTTTAAACTTTTTTTAAACAAAAGTGCAACAGGACTGTCATGTTGAGCCTTTGGTTGTGTCATAGAGCAGTGTTTCTCAACTACTGGGATGAGTTCCACTGGTGGGATGCAAATGTCGTCAAGTTGGGACACTGCTGGTGCTGCAGGCTCATGTTGCGGGTTGGTGATGCTGGTGATAGGACATCTGTCCCGGCGACTCCCCACCTCCCCATGCAGCAGTAGCGCGGCAGTTGCAGCAATCCTCTCCATCCTCCTGTTCGTGCCAGAAATCAGTTATAACATTCACCCAACTGTATGGGAGAGCTGCAGAGTCCCTAGACTGGCACAGGACAGAATCAGCACTGAGGAGACCGCCTCACCCCATGGTAAGATTGTTGGGGGGGGGGGGGGGTTGGAATGTGGAAGAGAGAGAGAATGAGTGAGAGGTGGAGGAGTAAGGGGAAGAGAAAAAGGGGAGACTAAGGGGGTGGAAGAGAGAAGGGGGAGTGTAAGGAGAAGAAAACAGAGAAAGGGGAGTGTAAGTGGGAAGAGAAAGTATGGGAGTGTAAGGGGGGGGGAGAGAGGGGGAGTGTAAGGGGGTTTTATGGTGGTAATATCCCTAAAAAAATATAAACGTAAAAATACACTCCTGGGAAAAAGTGGGGTTTTGTTTTAATCATGGGGAGACCAGGGTTTTTTGTCAAAATGGATGATGAGAAGTAAGATGCAAAAGGCTGAGAACCGCTGTCATAGAGGATACAAATATAGAGGCCCATATTTACTAAGATGTTGTAACGGGTATTCCCCCCCCCCCAATCGCAGATCTGATGTGGGTGCAAGGAACATACGGTGTTACCATAGGTGTGGTGCATTACCTGTTGGCTCACAGGAGGGCTGAGCTTCCGCCACGGGGAACCTGGGGCAATTATACTAGGGGTAACCACTTACTCAATTCAGCGCCTCCACCTGCGATGGCTCCCACCAGAGGGGGAGTGGTTCCTCGCAGGACAATCAATAATAACATACATGGTGAGGTAAAATAACTAAGGACTTTACTAACATGCAAACAACATATCACGCAATACCTTTATATAACCTGTGTCCCTCTCTAGAGGAGGCACCTACTGCGTCGCGCAGGACGCTTCCCCAACACCAGGTGATCCCACCCAGTGTCCCGAGAATCCCACCCAATGTCCCGCACTCTTGCAGAGAACGTGGGTGACTGCGCAGTCACAGTTACACTAAGGGGCCCGTTGGTGCACTTATGACTGTATGGTACCTGCCGAGCACTCCGGTACTCGGATCAGCAACTGGCTTCGCAAAGGGTCAGACGTGTGATGAATCCGTCTGATCCTCCAACCGAACTCCTTTGTACGCAGACCACCAGGGCGGTCTCACTCCGGAATAGTCTCTGCGGACCCCAACGTGGGTCCGAACCGCTTCACAGGAACCGCAGCGTCCGCTGAGTCCCTAACTAACACTTGGTACTAACGTGACAGGAACCCTAACCTAGGGCCTGTCCCTGTAGTACAGCAACCTGTAGTGGCTTGGGGAACTCCTATGGGCCTGCAGGGGTTATGGCCTGTCCCACTCCCCTAACTACCCAAGTCCCTTCAGCCTCACTAAATGCTTGCAGCCAACGTGCTGTGCAACAAGGTGCCTGCCTGTCAGACCTCACAGCACTAACAGCCGTGACTCTGACAAGGCAGCACTCTATACTAAGGGCAGCGTCCCTATCTTGGGCCTCCCTCAGCACTTACCCACTAAACTAGTGGGGAGTTGGGGCCTACCTGGGGTGTGGGTACCTATGTGGGGCAGGAGCTGCACTCGCTCCCCGCACCCTTCCTTCCCTCACAGCTCCCTGACTCCAACTCTCTTTAACCTTTCTTTCCCAGCTCCCACTAATGTAAGTGGCAGGGTCCCTAACCTGAGGGCTGCCCCTGGCAACACTCACCTTACTGGGGAGCTGAGCTATCTCGGGCCCTGGGGGTGCTGGCCTAGTACAGGGAGTCCCTGACTCCTGTACCCTACCTCCTTCCCTGGGCTGCTCCGGTCTCTGACTGCCTAACGTGCTGCAACTGACAAAAACCCTGTCTGCACACAACATTGTTGCAACTCTGCAGCATGAGAATCTGCCAGCTCTATTGGCTTCAATGCTGCCTGTGACAAGGGTGAAAGTGCAATCCCCAGAGACTGCTGGGAATTGTAGTCCTTGGCAAAGCTCTTTTCTATGGGGACCGCGTGCGCGATCTTTACTGCGCATGGGCAAAGCTCGCGCCAAAACCAAGAGGGCGGTGCCCGCCGGGAGAAGTCGCCGTCCCCTTCCCCCACTGCCACAGGGGTAAGGCAGGGGGCAAAGGAAAATCAGGGGAACCGGGGGTGACCCCCTTAGACTCTCCCCCTCGTGAAAATCCAACGTCCCCGCTTGGGGAACGACGTCACTCGGCACAATTTTTATATAATCAAAATGCAGTGCATAGAAAATACAACTTATCATTTTGACTTTACACAACAGGGTACATGGCAATTCACATACTATACCCGAGACTAGCTGAGACCAGTTGTGGGGTGCCCCTAACTGATCATGTGGGGGTACCTCACTTTTGCGTCCGTGAGCCTCCCCCAGAAAAATTTCTTGAAGAGCACACTCTGGAGTGACAGTCACCGGTTCTTCGCTACTTCCTCCCCCTGGTGGAAGGAATAGCACAGTGTCCTTTAACCAGGCCTTTACCCGGCCATCCACGGCATGGATGCAGTAGACCAGGAGGCCAGGACCTTTCCCACGGTCCACTACTTGGCGGATGGGCCGCTTCTTCTTGGGCTTAAAGGAGGCCAGTCTCCCTGGATCTCTCTCCACACAGTCTTTGTCCCCATATTTTTGTGAGGCTTCCACTGAGAAGCGAGCACGGGACAATGTCTCGGTTTCACCTGGCAGGGGGGAAAGAGTAGACACCTTACCCCTGCGGTGATTCACGGTGGCCAACAGGTCCTCGGGGACGCTGTCAGTTCCCACCTTGGCGGTATCGGGACCTGTCCCCAATTCTTCTGGGACAGTCCACTCACTGACTCGAACTTCGGGAGCGTTGGATCCCAGTCCTGGGACCACTTGCGTCGGAGCACACGGGCTCACACTCCGCTCAGGAACCATAGCTTTGGCCTTCTTCATGGCCACCTCCATCGGAGTCGGTGGGGAACAAGGGGGTTCCTTACCACTCTGCTGGCTGACGATGGGCTTCCCTTCTTCCGGAAGGATCGACGGTAGACACTGGTCCACTCTCTTCTCTGGACAGCTACCTTCCAATGAGGACACCTCCACCAGGACGCGATGCAGAGGGGAGCCCTTCGCCCGGGCGACCAGACTTAAGGAGCCATCGTGCTCCGCGGTCACCTGGAGGCTCACCCCCAACACCCCTGGGGCAGTCGACTCACCCTTGTCGTCTGTAGGTACTGGTCCCAAGCCTAGGACCGATGGTACCTCTGTAGTAGGTCGGACTGACCATTGTAGGGCACACGGGCCCACAGCAGGGTCCGCAACATCGGGACACACTTCCTCTAGGGCACACGGGCCCACAGCAGGCTCTGCATTCGCCGAGATAGTGTGTTCATTGGTGTCACTAAAGTGGTCCGCCGGCAGGCGCATCACCACAAGTGACGGGTCGCTGGATTCACTAGAAGAAGGTGGGGGTATATACACCTTACCCTGTGATTCCTCTGTCTCACTGCTGGGGTGGTTCGCCGGTAGGCGCATCGCCACCGATGGGAATTCAACCTTGTCCGCTGGCAACATCACGATCGGATCCTCCGCCAACGTGTTGCTCGGCTCCAGGATGGGCTGATCCGGGTTCTGTGGTTCCTGCTCAGGAACCCGGTCTAGAAGGTTCACTTGGGCGCACTGGCCCTCCGATGTCTATGAGAAGGGTAGATGGGTTAGTTATACTGACCGGCTCTTCAGGCTGGGGCACAATAGGTTTTAAGAACCAGGCACCGCAATCTTCACATTGAGGCTCCCACGCCAATGCCGCTCTAGAACAGTCACATGTGGGGCTAAAATACTGTATGCTCAGTTCTCCATCCACGGTGCCGGTCTTGAAATCCAGCGGTAGCTGAAATAGGTCGGCTCCTTGGACATAAGCTTTTTGCAGGCATGTGCACATTAATGTAAGGGCTTTCACTCCTGGCACGTGCCAGGACACATACACATTGGGGTGTACTCCCTTACAGTCTGTTTCATCACCATCATCAGAAAACCCAGAGTCTATTTCATTTATGTCGGCCACAGTGCCCTCTTCCTCGGGCTGTCCTGTAGCCGCCAACGGCACGGGTTGCAGAGTCGGTATCCTGCAGCAGCCACATATGCGTCCCCAGGCCAATTTACAAAAGGAGCAGTCACCGTTGTTACAGAAACATTCCCGGCACCCATCCTCGTTTGCGTCTTCCAGCCGCCCTCTTATCAGGCACGTCAAAATCGCAAAGTTCATACTACCCGACGGACTCAACGATTCTATCATACACGGACACAACAAAAAGGATACGGCCCCGGCCTTCGTCGGCCAGAGTCCATATGACGGCGAGCAATTTTCTTTGCCCCCAGTACTTTCTTTGATGGAGACAGCAGTTACGGGTGAAGGCTCACAGTGCTCGCTCCCCCTGGTGGAATCTGAAGGAGGGACAGCACACACTTTCATGGAGGGACTCTGGCTCGGCACAGAGTTATTCAGTTGGCGGGGGCGGGGCTTAGGGTTTCCCGCCAAACCCAGACAGTTTGCAACATTTTCCCGCGCGAGCGGGAAATCAGCACGTGACTTCTTCATGGCGAACAAAAATAGCACAATTTAGAAAAATGAAAACAGGGCACCCCAGGTCTATCTCAGCAGCGCCTCCAAATGTAACGGGTATTCCCCCCCCCCCAATCGCAGATCTTATGTGGGTGCAAGGAACATACGGTGTTACCATAGGTGTGGTGCATTACCTGTTGGCTCACAGGAGGGCTGAGCTTCTGCCACGGGGAACCTGGGGCAATTATACTAGGGGTAACCACTTACTCAATTCAGCGCCTCCACCTGCGATGGCTCCCACCAGAGGGGGAGTGGTTCCTCGCAGGACAATCAATAATAACATACACGGTGAGGTAAAATAACTAAGGACTTTACTAACATGCAAACAACATATCACGCAATACCTTTATATAACCTGTGTCCCTCTCTAGAGGAGGCACCTACTGCGTCGCGCAGGACGCTTCCCCAACACCAGGTGATCCCACCCAGTGTCCCGAGAATCCCACCCAATGTCCCGCACTCTTGCAGAGAACGTGGGTGACTGCGCAGTCACAGTTACACTAAGGGGCCCGTTGGTGCACTTATGACTGTATGGTACCTGCCGAGCCGGTACTCGGATCAGCAACTGGCTTCGCAAAGGGTCAGACGTGTGATGAATCCGTCTGATCCTCCAACCGAACTCCTTTGTACGCAGACCACCAGGGCGGTCTCACTCCGGAATAGTCTCTGCGGACCCCAACGTGGGTCCGAACCGCTTCACAGGAACCGCAGCGTCCGCTGAGTCCCTAACTAACACTTGGTACTAACGTGACAGGAACCCTAACCTAGGGCCTGTCCCTGTAGTACAGCAACCTGTAGTGGCTTGGGGAACTCGTATGGGCCTGCAGGGGTTATGGCCTGTCCCACTCCCCTAACTACCCAAGTCCCTTCAGCCTCACTAAATGCTTGCAGCCAACGTGCTGTGCAACAAGGTGCCTGCCTGTCAGACCTCACAGCACTAACAGCCGTGACTCTGACAAGGCAGCACTCTATACTAAGGGCAGCGTCCCTATCTTGGGCCTCCCTCAGCACTTACCCACTAAACTAGTGGGGAGTTGGGGCCTACCTGGGGTGTGGGTACCTATGTGGGGCAGGAGCTGCACTCGCTCCCCGCACCCTTCCTTCCCTCACAGCTCCCTGACTCCAACTCTCTTTAACCTTTCTTTCCCAGCTCCCACTAATGTAAGTGGCAGGGTCCCTAACCTGAGGGCTGCCCCTGGCAACACTCACCTTACTGGGGAGCTGAGCTATCTCGGGCCCTGGGGGTGCTGGCCTAGTACAGGGAGTCCCTGACTCCTGTACCCTACCTCCTTCCCTGGGCTGCTCCGGTCTCTGACTGCCTAACGTGCTGCAACTGACAAAAACCCTGTCTGCACACAACATTGTTGCAACTCTGCAGCATGAGAATCTGCCAGCTCTATTGGCTTCAATGCTGCCTGTGACAAGGGTGAAAGTGCAATCCCCAGAGACTGCTGGGAATTGTAGTCCTTGGCAAAGCTCTTTTCTATGGGGACCGCGTGCGCGATCTTTACTGCGCATGGGCAAAGCTCGCGCCAAAACCAAGAGGGCGGTGTCCGCCGGGAGAAGTCGCCGTCCCCTTCCCCCACTGACACAGGGGTAAGGCAGGGGGCAAAGGAAAATCAGGGGAACCGGGGGTGACCCCCTTACATGTATAACAGAAAGAGACAGAAATACCAATTTAGCCCTATTGGCTTATGTACTTACAAACAGATTAACCGATACTCCACATTGTGAGGCGAATGATACCTGGAACATAGGTATCTCTATCCTTCCATTCAAAGCTTAAAGCAGCAGTCTGCATGGCTTGATTTTCCTTTTAATGTTACCTCAACCTGAGAATCTCTTGGAGCTGATCTACAGTCCCCCAACCTTTGGATATCCCCTGGTTCCTGAGAAATAGCTAGTTTTGTTCACACAAAATGACACACAATATGACTGCTGGGTCAGACCAATTGAAAGCTGCAACATTATCGTCAGATGATGTGGCGACATTTAATTAGTGACTATTCGGACGTATTTCACCCAAAAAAGGTCACGGTTTCCATGAATCAGCTCTGAGGGAACCTCGGTTAAGGTACAATAAAACCAAAAGAAATAAAACAGAGACAGCTACTTTAGATTCAGATGTCTAGAGAACCAAGATTTTTGTCTGTGACTTTCTGGGCTATGTACTGTAGCATCAAATTATGTGCATTTTATGCATAGTAGTAATATAGCAAATGATAGAGAAGGGGTAGGTAGTATGATATCTTTAATTGGATCAACAGATAATTGATATGTTACAAGAACCATGTGTAGTTTGAAAGCTTGTAAAGGCAGCATACTACCTACTCCTGGTCACTCTCTTGTTACATGGAAGAAAGAACAGTACCGATTGCGCTACGCAGCATTTTTTCTATTTTTATGCTTAGATAATTCTTAATTATTTTTTTTATCACATAAAATTTTCATTAGTTGCTGGGGGGTGAGGGGGGGGGCGGGGTTGTAGGATTTTGCATTGGCAATATTGGAGTTTAATGAATAGGCCTCAATGTGTCTTTCCTAATAAAGTCTTTTGAAATTAAGAACTAATAAAAAATAGCAGCTGTACAGTACATATTCTCTGATGTGTAATTGAAAATCTGATTGCAACTGGAAGTCATTGTGGAAATGTACATAATTGTTGTTCAATATTTGCTGACATTGAGGACTACAAGCATTGGGAGAATATATTAAAATATATTGATACTGCCGGCACAATGATTCCCTTATCTAATAAGCTAGATAGCGTATAACATGAAATTGAGTCACAGAGGTAAAATGCTGACTACTGCACTTAAACATCAATACCTCATTATCTCATGAGAGAATTAAAGTAATTCAGTTTTGCTATTAGAAGTACTAATATGAATAAATGTCTAAATGAGATTCTTGGAAAAAAATTGCATAGCAGGTAACCAATGTTAAGAATATATATTCAGTATTATAAAATTGCATAGTCGTTCTTGAGGACACACAAATATACTATTCTGTGTTTCTTTTGCTGCAATGCATTGCAATCTAATATAGTAAAAAAAAAAAAACTATTACATTGTAATATAAGTAGCTATTGTGTTTCCCTAAACATCAGTGAAACAAATGTTATGTATGATTAAAGCTTTCAAAATTAAATACACAAAGTCCTACGTTCACAAAGCTCCTTTAAATCAGGGTAACGGGACATTACCTAAAACAGGAAACGACGTTATGTTCCTTGAATGAATATGGTATCCTTAAATCTAATTATATGTTAAAATAATATTGAAACTACATCTCATTAGCACAAACTTAACACGGTATTGTTAGGGTGACCAGACGTTTATCAGTTTATCCGTGACAGTCCTGAATTTTCATTAAACGTGCTGGTGTCCCGACAATTTTCTCAAAATCCTTCAAATGTCCTGGGCTTTAGCTTTTCCCTGTTTGGATGGTGGCGTCGGAAGAGGAGGGCAGCAAATGAGGATGGTAGCAGCAGAGGAAGGTGGGGGTGGCGGCCGTCCCAGCAGTCCTACCCGAAAATCAGTCAAAACATTCGGTGTTTGCCGCCAGGACAACCCCCCATCCCACCCCCCTGCTATACATGTAGGGACTTTAACAGAGAGGAGGGGGGAGCATTGGGGGAGCAAATATGGGGACTGGGAGTTGGTGTGAGAGAAAGGGGGAGATAGAATAGGAGGATAGAGGACGAGGGGAAGGGAGAGTGGGGGGTGGAGAGAGAATGGGGGGAGGGAGCGAGAGAATGGGGCGAGGGTGTAATGATGCTCGTCTCAAGCAGGAAACGGACCCGCAGGACTGAGGTAGGAATATGAAAGAACCGACCTGAGCCGAGAGTCCTGATAGAGTAGTGACTCGTAAGCCGAAGGTCAGGACTGGCAGCAGATGCGTAGTCGGTGAGAATGCAGAAATCGAGGCAGGCAGAAGACAGGGGTTGGGGAAAAAAGACTCGGGCGCTAACTCTATGTTGACTGGGCAGGGAGATGAAATTGTATAATATTACCATATCGGTGGAGGCACAATTGTTCCCCAAAGTTAGGTGGTGTCTTGAACGGATCTGCCAAATGCTCTTCCCCTAAAAGGATCTATCCATGATCCTTCAGCAGAAGACAGTGAAAACAACAAAGGGGGAGCAAAGGGACAAATCAACAGCAAATAACACACTAGCTAATTAGAAACACATCTCGGTCACATAATGACCTGTATGAGTGGGGTGGAGGATAATATATAAGATATAAAAAATACTTACACGGCCATGTTTAAGTACAGGCCAATATAAAGTTCTTTGAGTAATTTCTAAGAAGGGAAGTCCTCTGGTACCAAGCACTGGAACACTTCAAGGTGATCTCATGGACTGCACTGTCCCACTGTGCACTTCCTCACAACTCCCCCGAATAATTAAGGGGATAAATGGAGCGCATTTCAGGTTTGGCATAAACATTTATTGACACAATAGCAGCCAATGTACACTCACATATGTGGAATTGCTCCTGGAAACAAGTAGATTGGGTAATTGAATGCCTGAAGCGGTGGTATCCCCTCGGTTTGCTTCTTGTTGAAAACTACCCGAAAATCCTGGTGTGCGAGTGTAAGGCCATCGGGGAGAGCTACAGACGACAAGCGGTAAGTCAGAGCTGGGATGAAGTACAGACAAGTCCCATGACATTGCTGGTCCCAGGTGGTAACTTGCCCTGTTAACTAGTTGACAGTAGGGTTGTGGGCACGCAACCAAGGGATACCTAATACTATAGGTGCTGAGGGTGCATTGATTACCATGAAGGGAGTAGCTCCTTATGTAGAACTCTGATGTTCACTACCAGGGGAAGGGACTCCTGGATGATGGTAACGGGTCCTAGGGGTCTTCCATCGATCGCCGCAATCTCTAACGCAATCTCCAAAGAGTGAAGGGGAATTGATGCTGTTGCACCCGCAGTGCTGAGGTAGGAATATGAAAGAACCGACCTGAGCCGAAGGATAGAGTTCTGATAGAGTAGTGAGTCGTAAGCCGAAGGTCAGGGTTGGCAGCAGAGTTGTGTAATTAATGAGAATGCAGAGGTCGAGGCAGATGGAAGACAGGGGTGGTCGAGGTACGTAGCCGGGTCTGGAAACAAGGAAGACCAAAGGTAAGTGTGTTGCATGTACTCATCATGAACTGAAACTTTGCTCGGCAACTTCCTGCTTTCAGGGCTGTCCTTTTAAAGAAAGCTGCCAGGAGCAAAAATGGAGGATTCTGCCACAGAGGGCGAGCTAGAGCAAAATCCCAGTCCAGACTCAGAAAACCCGGGACGGATTTTGCAAAACCTCATAGAGGGAAAGCCAGAATAGGGGGGAAGAGGAGAGAAAATAGGGGGGAGGAAGAGAGAGAATTGGAGTTACCATAAGTAGGGGAGAGAGAATAGGGGTAGGGATGGGGATAATGGACTTAGGAAGGGAGAGAGAGTGGTGGGAGGGAGGGAGAGGGAGAATGTAAGTAATGTAATTTGTTTTATAAATAATGTTTTAATGTGTTCCGGTTTCTACTTTTTAAAATCTGCTCACCCTACAATATGTTATTATAGCATAACATTTTGTTATCTTCGAATAACGTTACATGAAGTATGTCTTAGCATTACTCCAGACACTATCATAGTTACATTATGTCTAACTGGGATATTACATCCATCCAAATACTGTAAAACCCCTACTGTATTTCAAGGTCAGGGGTAATGTTCCCATGTTAACCTTAACAAACTAAGGCTTGTATTATAGAAAGCGCTTGCGTGCGCACGACATTGCACATGCATGTGGGGCCCGCGTTTTGTGCATATAGGCTAAACAATGATGCGCGCAACTAAGGGGCATGGCCATGACATCACAAGGGTAGACCTCACTGTGATTGGCTCACAGTGTAACGTGGCATGGCAGCCTGTCGAAAATACAAATTTCTTTGTATTCCTACACAGCTGCAGTGCCAACGCTGTCTGAAGTGCTGGACACTGGATACACTGTCATAGGGAGAAAGGTATTTTTCCTTGCCGTGCGCGCACACGCGCTTAGTATAATACAAGCCTTACTGTAATGTTATATAAAAAACAAACAGTGCAGCTTCAACAAAATGAGGAAATAAAAAAACAACAATAATAATAATAATAAAGTGAAGTATTTTTTTATCAATATATTACACTATATTATTATTATTATTATTATTATTATTATTATTATTATTAT
The DNA here is from genome assembly GCF_040206685.1 of Ascaphus truei. Lineage (NCBI taxonomy): Eukaryota > Metazoa > Chordata > Amphibia > Anura > Ascaphidae > Ascaphus > Ascaphus truei. The sequence continues at coordinate 92,220,747 of NC_134487.1, read as the reverse complement.
TATTATTATTATTATTTTCTTTCCCCACTTTTTGGAAGCTGCACTGTTTTTTTTGAGAAGTGTCTGGGACTGTGGAACGATCTCTTTTCAGCAGCATCGTCAATCAGCATAGGGATAGTTTAAGGTCTGTATATGATACACTAATGATTAGAAGTGCTCAGTAGTTACTTTATTATTGTTTTATCTTTCACATTTTGTAGACTACAGTACACAGTGATTCTTTAGCGTTTTTTGTTGTGTACATTATATGAATGTAATGTTAACTTAATTTAAAGTCATGTTAAGAGTAACATTGTATCCTAAAGGACAATAATATACTGTGAAGTTATGTTTTCTCCCACAAAGAGTATAGCGCTAACTATAACAGACGCTGGTGATAATGACATGTAAATAATATGCAAATAAAGCGTTAGCAGTGCACCTATCCTCCAAAGTCTTTTAAGGCTAATGTGGGGACTTAGCGTTATGTTAGTTGAGTCATACTGTAGCTAAACGTGCCATTTTTCCAATCCAGACCTTGAATTAGGACTTGTAACACCATAGCTAGGCATGATTTACTAACTAACATACTGTAGCATTTTTTCCCAGCGAAATTGCCTTCTCCGTCTCAACTCGAGCTAAAAACCTATTTCAAGTCCATTTACTTGATCTGATTTAGCTGATTTAATTGATATAATTTACTTCCTTCTTGATATATTAAACACACATGTATTACCTTACAAAGAAAATATAAAAATACAGTTTTTCTTAATTGGGATTTAGCCTCCCTTTAAAATAAACTATTAGGATCATCATCAATTATGTGCAGTGTATTATTTTAAATATTCATAATTAAAATATTTACTCGCACATAAACCGCGTATACATGTTTTTTAAGAACTTAACTTATACATATAACTGTAAACAATTTCAGCAATTTACTAACTGCTAAGGTGATTAAGGGGTTAGGGGCCATTAGATTGTATTTTTTTAATGTTGTGTTCCTGCCAATGGAGGACATGGACGCAGAGGATGGTGATGAGGACAGCCTTTATCCTGGCAGGGGTAAATAGAAGGTTTATTTACTTTATGCTGACTGGATAATGTTTTATTTTGAATGGGCAAATTAACTATTATCCATATCTGGATAATAGTAATTTTGCCCATTAATGTACTGTATGTGCTGGGGGTGGGAAGGTTATTGGGGGTAGAGGCAGTGGGTATTAGGGTTGTTATGTTTTTTAATGTATGTTGGGGGTAGAGGGACTTGATGAAGGGGGTAGTTGCCCCATGTAAGGATTCTGCCCAATCCGTGCCAGGATTTGCTGCAGTTTGGGTTTTCCAGCTTGCCTGCCCTTTCTCCTCAGTTCCGTCATTTTGGTTACTGGCAGCTTGCTACTTAAGGATGCAGTTCCCAGTGGGAGTCGCTGAGCAAAGTCCTGTTTGCTGCAGGTCTGGTTCATCTTTGCCGTCGCCCATTACCCTTTCGCCTATTTGGAATCCCTGTTGCTGACCCCGGACCGTGACCCTGACCTCGCTGCCTGCCGCCTTCTCTGACATTTTGCCTGCTGCCTGGACTCTGCACCACTGCCTACAGGCTACGAATACTCTAACAAGACTCTGTCCCTGGGCTTTGGTCGTTTATTCTGCATCCCTACCTCAGCCCTGCGGGTCCGCTTCTTGATTCGAGATGAGCACCATCACACCTCAAGGGTGGGTGGTTAGGCCTCTCGGGTGGATAATGGGAGTGGTTAACCCCTTCATTACCACAGTGATTCCTACCGCTATGGTATTGAAGGGTTAACTCCTCCCGCTACCTTCCCGGCAGGCCTAATCATCCAACCTGGGGCAGCTACCGCCTTCATCCAACCCTTCTGCCCCCAATAAACAGGCTATTCAGGTTTAACCCCTTCATTGCCCTAGCAGCTAGCCGCTAAGGTAATGAAGCTGTTTTTATTTCAATTTGAATACTAGTGTGCAGGAGCAGAAGCCTCGAGAGCTGAACCACATGATTTCAGGTCTGGGGACCCACTGCATACCGAGTTACAGGCCCCGTTATGGGTGCCGGTATCCTAACGCAATGTTTAAATCTCCCGAATCACGTGACCAGGACATTTAAATGCATAGGAGATACCGGCACCCTATACTGGGGCCTGTAACTCGGGAAGCAGTGGTCCACGAGAGTTAAATCAATGCGGTTCAGCTCCGGAGACCCCCTGCTCCCACACACTATTATTCAAATTTTAAATAAAAACACTGCGATCGCCTGTGAGAGCTGTGCAGGGAGAGGCTGCTCTCCCTGTGCAGCTCAGATTGCGAGAAAATCACAGGGGGAGAACTTAGAAAAAAGCTGAGATCACTTAGCTGCTACACCGAACGGTATTGGCATTTTCCTACCTCACGGTTTGAAATGGTTTCAAATTCTTTCTGAATACTGTGATAACAATAATGACAAACCGTTCGACGGGAACATGCCAAACCATTTGAGATGGCAGCAAAGTTATCAAAGCTACTATAATAGGCACCATTGAATGAATGTACTTTTAGCCCACCATAGATGCATTATTTGTATTGGCGCAGTCGATTCCTCTCCGCAGATGTCACAGAGCCCTGACACATCCTTATTTGCATGGGTTCAGGTATTTCTCCCCGGGGCGATTCCGTGAGTAAGGACTGAATGGCTCTGCGCTAGTCCACTTGTGTTCAGCTCGCCGTTTGGATATCCTTTGGTCTATTTGTAGAGACAGATCTACGAGGCTGGTTAAATTTGGAGGAGGTGTAACAAAAACCAATTAATCTTTTAATCCCCAATGAAATACTGCGATTAAACTAATATCAGTCCAATCAGTAGTGGCTGCAAGATTATAAAACTTGGCAATAGGTGATCAAATTCCCAGAACCCAGTTTTATGTTTAACAAGGCATTCTCTCTGTTTTGTGTTTGGATCTTTTCTTCAAAAGTCCCCCTTAATTCATTTTCAAATGCTCTATAATATTCAAGCATGGGACTGTTTGGCACTATTTATGATTTCCAGTGGTTACCTATAAGGTTTCCAATGATAAAGGTGATTTTTATCGGTGGCATGTCAAAGGTTTAAATCGAAATTGTACCTGGCATTGTGTAAAAAAAATGTGAACATCTTTAAGTCCCCATTGAATTATTCCGGTAATGGTAGATTCATGGCAGTTTCAGCTGGTTTCACGGGAGCAGCTGTTTGTTGAAAGGTTTAGAGCTGTGTGTGGATATTGGCATTCTCTGTATGCAGTGCACCAACTTCTATCGAGTCTGCTAACACTTGCAGAACTTGGTGATCCAGTTACCTTCGGGAGCGAAAAATGAGGTTGCAAGCTCTGAGATAACTGGGAATGACAGATACTCAGGAAGGAAAAATCAGTGTACAAGTATTAGAGATAGAAGAGTCAAAAGCAAAACAAGGCCATTCACAGGTTATCAGGCAAGGTAACATGAGGCAATGCAAAGTCCAGAGCAGATCTGAGGTCATACACAATAGAGCAGGCAAAGTACTTGAGGGGTTAGGCAAGGCAAAGTCCAGAGCAGATCTGAAGTCATACAACAGGGAAGCAGGCAGAATACTTATCTGGCATGATACAGGACAGAGACGTGAACAGTAGTGAGGACCAAAGTTGCAACTCAAGGAACACAGTACTTCCTGATCCTTAAATAGTTCTTAACCAATAAGTGGGGGGTTTCTGCATTGCAATGCCTCTGGGGGCTATAGTTTTCGCCTGTGTCTTAAACCTGATGGACACTTGCAATATTGCAGCCAGAACAATCTCCCATGAGGGCATGTTTTCTTAATACCAGATTTCAGGCTAATCGACGACGCACACGTCTGACAACTATGTGGAAACAAATTTCTGAATGCCAAAGATTAAAATTGTACTGGGCAATATATACTAAGCAGTGATATCCCGTAAGACACTTTCCAGCATGACTTATAGTCCATTGAAGTGATGTAGGGCTGTAATTTTTGTTACAGCACAGAATATGTTGTATTTAGTATATGGCCCCTTAGAGCCCATAAATGTGCGGTATCGTGCTTTGTAGCACGTAAGGTGCTTTTATAGGGCAACACTTCTTATTAAACGTGGCCCATTTAACTTATAAGAACAATGGTTTGGTCTCCCCACATGGCCAAAATATTATTGCTTGACAGATTTGCTCATTGACTAGGTCATACTGTGCACCACTTGTCCCCTCTCTTTGTGTTAATTTCACATTTGACCTTACAGCAGATGCCGGAAACTGAACAGCAGGATACGCCAAAGTAATTTTCAAACGATATCACTTTTGATATTAGCCCTTGTCATGCCCATCTGTTATTCCCAAAATACCGTACATGACTGCTATGCAGCTGAAACCATTTCATGTTGTTGAAAAGGATACATTAAGCTGGACAACTTTTATTCTCTTATGTTTTGGATTCACGTTTTCAGGCCCCATCCTTATAAGAACAATAAAATAAAACCTATTATGCCATATTCATGTTGAACATAGCCATTTTAATATGTATAATTTTGTAGGATTAATCTTATATTGGAAAGTACTTCTCAAAAGACATATAATTGTTTGCTTCGTTATGTGTCAGATATAATAAACTTGTTTATCATGTCTTGATAGATCCTTAGTCGGAATAATTTATTATACAGTACTTCAGATTTTGTATTGATTTTGGACACTTACAAAATGGGGCAACATGATGGACCTATGTATGCTGTACAAGCAAAAAATGAAAAAATCCCATTATAATATGAACTTTTTTTTTTTTTTTCAACATTCTGTTTATTGTTTTTTTTCAGAGTATAACATACAGTTGTCACATGTTCAATGTAAAAAGCTTTCCATGGGACAAACATCATTCATACCGACATGGGAGAGGGGAGACAGTAGGGTATGGGGATAGGAAGGGGGGTGGGAGGGAGGAGGGGGGGCAGAGGAATCCTCTCTGGTGTACGATATTCTCCGCTCCTGTTCCGTAGATCAAGTATCACACCCATCTGTTTCGGCGAGGCACCGGGTAGTGATTAGGGGGTAATGAACCTATTATAGCGTCCTCCCGTGGCGGGATTACTGTCTCCCTCATATGTGACTGATTTCGGCTCCTGCCCACCATCCAAGGAGAACTCACTTGCTGCTATCAAAGCCAGATGAAGTCATTACTCACCCCTGGGATGTCCGTCTGTGCCAGCCAAGGCAACCAGACTTTTTGAAACTTTGGGCCAGTGTCGTTGACCAGACTTGTCAACTTTTCCATCTGGCAAACAAACCAAATTCTATTCCGAATTTTGTCTAATGATGGAATTGCATTCTGTTTCCACAATGCTGCAGTCTCGCACCTCATAGCCGTAGCAAAGTGTGCGATCAATTTGTTCCCTGATCTAGACACGTCTGTCGTGGATTTGCCTAAAAGGAACACCCACGGATCTAGCTGAATTTTGAGGCCCAAAAAGATCCTCTGTAGCCAATCTCTAATTTGGATCCACACGGGTCTGAGTTGTGGGCAAGACCACAGCATGTGTAACAGGTCCCCTTGTTCCCCGCACTGCCTGGGGCAGAGCGGGGAAGCTCCCGGCGCGAATTTTGCCACTCTAACTGGGGTGAGGTACCACCGCATTAGTACTTTATATGAGTTCTCCTTTAATGTTGTACAGATCGAACTACTAGCCGCAGCCTTGAAAATCTCAGTCTAGTCTTCGTCTTCTAGTGGCCCCGTCAGATCTGTTTCCCATTGTGTCATGAACCTGGGTTTATGTGAACCGTCACTGTCGGCACCTACCACCACCCTGTACAGAGCAGAAATGAGTCCCCGTGTGTCGGTGCCCCGACCACAGAGCTTCTCAAAATTAGTTAGCGGCGGTCTAATAATGTGTTTGGTGTAAAATGCCCGGACCTGGAGGTATCTAAGAAATTTTGTGTTGGGAATGCCAGTTTCTGACTGTAATAGATCAAACGGTTTAATGGTGTCGCGCCCCTCCAGGTCTTTTAGTTTGTGGAGCCCCCTGTTTTGCCAAAGTGTGAAGTTTTTGCCGACTAATCCCGGAGCAAAATCTGGATTCCCATATAGTGGGGCCATTAAAGTGTGTTTAGAGGTTAATGAGTGATTAGTTTTGGCCGCCTCCCAGACCGACAGTGAGTTGAGCACGGAGGACAGAGGGTCCTTTAGGTATTTCAGTCTAGCTTTTGGGTACCAAATTAAGTTTTCGATTGCAAGCGGGGCGCAAACCTCCTTCTCCAACGCCACCCATCGTCTCAACTCTGGATTCCCATGCCACTGTGTAATTTGGCATAATTGGGCCGCTTTATAGTATGCCAACAAACTCGGCACTGCCAGGCCCCCTGTCTCTCTGGATCTTTGCATAATTGTCATTTTTACCCGTGGTGTTTTATTTTGCCAAATAAATTTTGTGACTGAATTTTGTAGTTCTTTGATCTCTGATCGTACCACCGGTATCGGGAGAGTTTGAAAGAGATATAGTAAACGGGGGAGAAGGTTCATCTTAACACATTAGATTCTGCCAATCCAGGAAATTCCGTAAGTGGACCATATTTTGAGCTCCTTTGTCAAGGCCCTTAGGAGCTTTGGATAATTTGCCTGATAGAGAGTGGAGCTCTGTTTGGTAAGATGTACCCCTAGGTACTTTATTGTTTTCGGTTGCCATTGAAATTTAAAATTAATTTCTATTAATTTATCCATGTCTCTCGGCAAATTCAGACTGAGCGCCTCTGATTTAGCCTGATTGATCTTAAAACCCGAGATGCTATTAAATCTTTCCAGTAGGGTGAACAGATTGGGTAGCGAGGTGAGTGGCCTTGTCAGTGTCAGAATAATATCTGCATATAGTGCCACTTTGTGTTCTTGTGACTGAATTTGGATTCCGGAGATGTCCAGGTTGCTACGAATGTGCGCTGCTAGCGGTTCCACACATAAGGCGAACAACAGGGGCGAGAGTGGGCAGCCCTGTCTGATTCCGCTTTTTATATTAAACAGCTCCGATGGGAAGCCTTGGTGTACTACCTTGGCTGCTGGGATTGTGTATAATGCTTTTATTGCCCCTAATATTTTCCCTCTGAACCCATATGCTCCGAGCGTAGACTCCATGTATGGCCAGTCAATCCTGTCGAAGGCTTTCTCCGCGTCTAAGCTTAGTGCTATGCCACGGATCCCGTTGGCATTGATGAAATCAATAATATCTATTATTCTTCTGGTATTATCGGCCTCTTGTCTATCCCTAATAAAACCAACCTGGTCTGGATGAATAAGCCTTGGCAGGATCGCACTCAATCTATTAGCCAGTAGTTTAGAATAAATTTTAATGTCTGAATTGATTAATGATATCGGCCTATAACTTTGGCAATTCGTGGGATCTTTGTCCTTCTTATGTATTAAGGATATCGACGCCTGGAGCATGTGGGCCGTGAAGGGTTCCCCCGACAATACCCCATTGAACATTTTGAGCATGTGCGGCGCTAAAATCCCCACAAATTTTTTATAATATAAATTGGAAAATCCATCAGGGCCTGGGGCTTTGGAGGGTTTTAGATTCTTAATAACCCCTACCAGCTCCTCTAATGAAAAGTCCTTCTGGATCGCCTCGTGCTCCAACCTGTTCAGCCTAGGGAGATCCGCTTCTCTTAGGAAAGACTGGAGTGTGGCGCTAGCTTTTGTGCTATGTGCAACCTTCTCCCCGTTATATAACTGCTCATAAAAAAGTCTAAACTCTTCCACTATTCGTTTAGGGTTGGAGGACATATCTCCTGTTTTGGTCTTAATTGCCTGAATGTTATAGTTTGGCTGCTTATTGCGGATCCGATTAGCTAGCATGGTGTCAGGTTTGTTGGCTTTCTCAAAGAATTTCCTCTTTGTCCAGCTCATGTCCCTCTCGGCCCGGAAGTAAGGAGGAGGTTAAGTTCAATCCTTACATCCTTCAGCTCCTTTAAGATATCCCCTCCACCTGATCGGCTATGGAGTGTGGAGAGCTCATGTAACCTCTTATATAGTTGGGTCAATTTGGCCTCCCTTAGTTTCTTTCGTCTTGCTGCAAGACTGATCAGAGTTCCCCGCAGCGTGGCTTTGTGGGCTTCCCATAACGTTATGTGTGAATCCACAGTACCCGTGTTTAGTGAGAAAAACTGTCTGATCTCATCTTTGATTGTCTGTTCAATTTCTGGGATCTTAATCAGGGATTCATTTAGTTTCCAATTTGCTCCGGGACTAATTGGTCTAATTTGCGTGCATCGCAGCTCTATTGATGCATGGTCCGACCATGTAATGTCATGGATTATAGTTTCGGATATTTGGGGGACCATTCTGCCCGAAACAAAGAAGTGGTCGATCCTACTATAACTGTCATGGGGGTGTGAGTAAAACGAATAACTACGCTCGCCAGGATGCTGCTCCCTCCAAATGTCAACCAGAAAACCTCTCCGTAGTCCCTCCTGTGAATCCCGTCTGTCTTTCCCGCTCGTGTCTAGGGGATCTATCGATGCGGGGGTCCATAACTTTATTAAAGTCACCCGCTACAATAACGTTTCCTACTGCCCATCTTTGGAGTTTAAGAAAAAATGCGTCAAAGAACTGGGGGTCCCGCTCACATGGGGCGTAAACGCATGCTAAGGTCACCCTGCACTGCTGCAGAAGACCCACTAGAATGATATATCGACCCTCTGGATCACGCTTTATTTGTTCAACCTCAAAGGGGACTCGGTTATGAAATAGTATAGCGACCCCTTTTTTCTTTTCTTTAGCTGAAGCGAGGTAAAATCGTCTGAAGTTTTTTGTCTATGAACCCTGGGTTTTTACTTGAGCTATAATGTGTCTCTTGGAGGAAGAGAACATCCGTTTTCCGGCGTTTAAATTCTGCAAAGGCTATTCTGCGCTTTTGTGGGGAGTTGAAGCTCTTAACGTTTTGTGATACGAACGTCAGTGCCATGAGTGCGTGTATATGAAGTTTAGGTATGTAGCAGAAGGACATGACCTACCCGTGCCTCGTGTCCGCGAAGACCGCCAGTAACAGCTGAGTTGATTCCGTCTTGTCTTTGCCTTTGCTTTTCCTCTGGGGGAGTCTGGAGGTGGGGGGGTGAAACAGCGGGGGGGAAACAAAAAACACAAAACCACATAACATTCACACATAAAACCAATTTGGTCTTAGACGACCTATGGTTTGCTGCCCGGGAATAGCAGTCATGCCTTGGACTCTCCCTCCTTCCTGTCCAGGCTCGTGGGGAATAATCCTGCCCACGCATTCCCAGGTCTTTGACTGGGCTGCGGTGTAGGACCGCAGCCCCGCCAGAAAGGCACATGCCAACAGGCGGGGACAAGGGCAGTCATCTGCCCCCCCGCCGACGATGCAACAATATCTGAATAACCAATAAACTAGCTATAGTGTTAGCCAAAACTTAACCCATATTAACTATTGAGTAATCCCTTTATAGCTCAACTGCATAGTTAACTGCACTATACTGCTAAAAGTGACACTCATCCTCAACCCCTTTAAATGTGTAAAGATAACAGCCTGTACCTCGGCTGGCCCTGCCTCTATCTGAGATTTCAGTACCTGTGCTATATTGGTATACCTATTCCCCGAACCCCCCCCCCCCACCCCCGCTGCGCCCCCACTCCATTTCCCATCCAAAGTGTATCCGGTGTAGCAGTAGAGACCCGGCAGCCTCCAGCCCCCCACCCCCCCCCTCGCAAACATTTAGCTGCGATGATTATTCCCGGCCACAGGGCCACAGCCAGTCTCGGGACCCGTCTCCCCTCTGCTTCGGTGATGGGACCATATCCCCTTTTCAATCTCCTTTACGGGGGAGTGCGCGTACCCCCTAGGAGCCTCCCCAGCCGCCTTCCATGGCTTCCAGTGGATCTGATCCGCTTCTGCGGCTGTCACTTCCGGGTCGTCCAGGGTCTGAGTGGATCCGCCTCCTGATGTCATTGCGGCCGCCTCCTCACATCGGCCCGCGAGCAGCAGAGGGGGAAGGCGTGTCTTGGGGGCGGAGCCGAGCGGAGCTCCCAGACTTCGCGCCAAAACAGCCTCCTCCATCGCCCTTTCGCGCTTCTTCTCCAGCCTGTCCCTCGTGTGCTGATGGGACGCCATCTTGGTGAGTGGAAGAGATTGTCCGTTTGGATTTTTTCTTCATTTTCTTTTTGTTTTGGGTCCAGCTTCTGTTGATCTGACCGGGTCGGGGGGTGCCTTCCAGAGGGGGGGGGACGAGGCCGAGCCGAGGGGAGGGAGGGGGGAATGGGAGGAGGCAGGAGGAAGCCATTCAACGTGGCCTTCCCACCTTCACCTCCACCCTCAGCAGCCAGTTAGGGGGTGAGCCAGGGCCCGGGGCAGGCAACGTACTGCAACTATAGTCCTGAACCTCAGACGGGTCTCGATGGACCTGCCTTTTCCCTCAGCTGACCGCTCGCTGCGCCCACCTTCCTCCACTCAGCAGGTCGGGGAGGGCATGCCTCTGGGGCCTCTGGCAGCTGCAGCGTGTCTGGGAGCCCCAACCTCTTCAGGAACTCGGGACCATCGGCTAGATGTTTCAGTGCTTGGGTCCGGCCGTTCTGCACTACGACCAGCGCAAACGGGAAGGCCCATCTGTATCTGATCTCTTTGTCTCGTAAGAGCTTTGTAATGGGTTGGAGGGCCCTCCTTCGCGCTAGTGTGACTGGAGAAATGTCTTGGAATATAGCCATTTCGATCCCTTCAAATGGTACCAGTGGGGTGGCCCTGGTCAGTCGGCAGATCTCCTCCTTTGTGGTGAAATGATGCAGGCGGAGTATGATGTCTCTGGGAGGGTTATTGGGCAGTGGTCGGCCCCTCAGTGTGCGGTGACACCGGTCCATGACTAATTCAGCCTTGGACTTCCCTGGCATGATAGATGTCATCCATCTATTAATCAGCCGCTCCGGGTCCAGGATTTCCTCCGGTATTCCCCTGACATGTAAATTGTTCCGCCTGTCCCAGTTCTCACTATCTTCGTGGCGCTCCTCCAGCTCTGCGACCCTCCGCTCCAGCCTAGCGATCTGGGCTCCCATCTCCCCTTGACATTTGGAGGTCTCCTCCACCTTCTCCTCCAGTGCGTTTGTGCGGTTACCGATGCCAAGTATATCTTTTCTCAGCTGGTCCACCTCTCCCCGGAAGAAAGTCTTTAAATCGGAGAGAAGCTGTGCAATCTCCTGTTTGAGTGAACCCGTGGGCTCCTCCGTGGTCATCTCTAGCTCCGGTGCGGAGTCAGCGTCGGATGCCGCCATATTGGCTGTCTCTCTGGGCTTTTTTGCACCGGTGAAGTAGGTGCGCACATCTACCCTCTGTTTAGGCTTTTTGAGGGTCGCTGCCATCCTTTTATGTCCAGTGATGTTAGCTGGATCGGGGGCAATATTTTATTTCGATCTTTATTGGGTTTTTAACACCTTATTTTGCTGAATATCGCCGGCGGGAAACGGAGCACTCAGATCAAGCCTCCATCTCCGATCCCGTCGCGCATGCGCCATAATATGAACTTTAAATATATTCTCCCTTAATTCTCCAAGCAAGTCATAACATGGTGCACGAGTCACAAATGCTGTTACAGCCACCACCAAGTACTGTACCTTGATTTTCATGTGTTAAAAGGCCTTTCTTAATTCTAATTTAAAAGCAAAAACATACATTTGATCTTGAAACATAACATCATAGAATATTTTATGATGGCTGGATTATTGGGATTGAGATCTGCACAATAGTGCAGAAAATGAACAGAGGTAACACTGAAAGACATACCTGAAAATTAACTTATCGTAGAATATTACCTGCTGACACTTGCTTGGTTCCACATATACTTTTTACGTTGTGCCCACGGGCACTCTCACTGACCTTCAATCAAAAGAGCTTATTACACATACTGTAGATAAAACTCAGAAGAAATTGTATAATTTTATAGAGCAATATGAACTGGCTTGTTCCTTGGAAAACTACAAGGTATTTCTTACAAGGCTACATTTTTTTCTATGATCCTGGTCACAAATTTCAATGGGAAATCTGCCACAAAGTTACATAGTTACATACTAGATGAGGTTGACAAAAGATATACGTCCATCAAGTACAACCTATCCTAAATTTAGACGACAGATACTTTACAGTATATTGATCCAGAGGAAAGCAAACAAAAAACCCCCAGTGAAATATAATCTAATGATATTTCATAAGGGAAAAAATAAATTCCTTCCTGACACTAAATATTGGCAATCAGATTACTCCCTGGATGTGTGTGTGTGTTTTTTTTAAGGTGCCCATTCATTGCCATTGTGGTAGTCCTTGCTCTAATTGTGGTCATAGTTTACCATACTGACAAACAAGGGGTTTATTGGCTAATATTTGTTTTTATTTAATTGCAATGTGATGTATTTTATTCTGTGGATATTTATTTTTATGTTGCCCATTCATTGCCATTTTGGTAATCATAGGGGGTGGTGAATGGGGATATCTGCCCCAGGGTTGGTGGTTAGGCCTCCTGGATCTGTAGCAGGAGGGGGCGGGGGGTGGGGTATTACCTCTTAAGCACCATAGCGGTGATTAGGGGTTACAGACCAGTAGTTATTTATTTATTTTTACTGAAGACGAGGAGGACGAAGATGTTGAAGATGAAGTATGAAGTATGCTGAAGTATGCTGGCTGGGTAATGTTTTATTTTTAATGGCACATGCATAATATGACTTTTGCCCATTACTGTAATGTATGTGTTGTGGGAAGGGGGGAGGGGAGGGTGAAGGGGGTTGTTTGGTATCCCCATCCTGCAACCCTTCAAGGAGGCCTAACCACACACCCCAGGAAAGCTACAGTACATCCTTCACCCACCCCATTAAAACACCAGTAACCCCTTAATTACCTTAGTGGTAGTAACCACTAAGGTAATTAAGGGGTTACTGGAGTTTTAATGGTTGGGCATTGGCCCTTACATGTTTGTACAGAAAAGGATAAGGCAGAGGATGGCCTTCATCCTGGCAAAGGTATCTCAAACATTTATTAATTTTAATTTGTTATGTATTTTACTGTATGTACTTTGCTGTTTTCAATGGGCAAACGCACTAGAAGCAATATTTGGCTACTAGGGCATTTGCCCATTCCTTTGTGTGGAGGGAGGATTTGTCGTGGTATATGGTGTGGATGAAGGGGGTAGATGCCCCGGGGTGGTTGGTTAGGCCTTCCAGATGGGCAGTGGGAGGGGTTAACTCCTTCATTACCTTAGCAGTTACTTCTGCTAATGTAATGAAGTGGTTAACCCCTCCTGCAAACCTCCCGATAGGTCTAGCCACCCACCCTGGGGCAACTACATCCTTCAGCCACCCCATATGCCCCCCAAAAACAGGTAATTTGGTTTAACCCCTTTATTAACTTAGCGGCCAGCTGCTAAGGTAATGAAGCTGCTTTTATTTTATTTAATTACATATTATTGACACAGCGAGTCTCTTGAGCTGAATCGCATTAATTTCATCCTTGGGGACCCCCTGATCCTGATTTACAGGCCCCGGTATGGGGATCTATATACACAAAGGTATGTGGGTATGTAGCACACCAAAACAGTGCAAATAAATGCAAGAAATGCGATACTTGCGCACAATTCCAGAGCTCCTGGTTCAAGGATGGCCTATCTGCAGCAATCCAAGTATACAGCAACAGGAAAGATGATCCAGGGCTCCACGGGTTTTTAGCAAAATAATTTATTCATAATACACAACATTTCGGCCTCACTAATTACCAGTCACTTGACAAAGGCCTGTGAGGCCGAAACGTTGTGTATTAAAAATAAATTATTTTGCTAAAAACCCGTGGAGCCCTGGATTATCTTTCCTGTTGATCTATACACACACACACACACACACAAAAAAAAATTCAAAAGTTAAAAATAACCTTTTGAGTGAGTGTGAGTGTCAGTGAGGCTACAACAATGGCACTCAATGGGTACCTAAAAAATAGTTGTACTTACTCCATTCTAGTCAATGGCCACGATCCCCCCAGAACTAATCCCCCCCAAAGGGTCGATGCTCATCTATAAAAAATAAATTCCACAGCCCAGATGGCCAAAAACCATACAAAAAGTTAAAATCACAAAAACAGCGAAATTAAAAACAATCCACATGCCCGATGGCCAAAAAACAATAACCCCAGGAAAAATCAAATAACCACATCAATGTGGGTGGTGCCCTTGCGAAGGAGTTTTGGTCACTGGGGGAGGGGTTTAAGGGGGATATTAACCCCTTGTATGCCATAGTGGTTGTACCTTTATGCCATAGAATGGGTAGAAAGGTAATTAGGGTGTTGATATTAACCCCTTGGCCACCTTAGTAACATGAAGGTATGCATAAAACATGCCTTCATGGCCACCATGGCTTTGAAGGGGTTAATCATAAAAAATTAAATAAAGGCAGATGCCAGATATATATCAGATTGCAATACAGTATGTACGTGGCGGCTTTGTTAGAATATGGCAACACAGGCCAGCGTTACTGGCAGCTAGCACCAGGGTTTCTTATCTCGATGTTAGCCTCATACCGCCGTGTTAGCCATATAGAAATGAGGGCCATATGGCTGTTGTTTTTGCATATAATTCGCTTTGTTTGATTTCTGTTAAGCTCAGGGAACATTTTTTCAGTCCGTATTTAAGCAATGTCACGTTATTTGCCCTGGTTTAACAGAGCTTTCCCATTCCCAGATAAGAGCCACTTGGCCCATTAGTCTGCCCATTTTCTTATCTGTTCCAAAACCACAGACATTATTTGATCCTTCAAACAAACAGATTACCAATGCTCAACCAATAGTCCCTATAATTTGTGATGATGAGGATCAAAGTGCTTAATCTTCAAAGAACTGGGTTCCTCAGCTCTTAAAGGTTCTATTTATTTATTTATAAAAAGTTTTACCAGGAAGTAATACATTGAGAGTTACCTCTCGTTTTCAAGTATGTCCTGGACATAGTTAATATGACAAATAATACATGGTTAAAAATACAGTTACCTAAATGAACAGGGTATACATTATATACAATACATTGCATGCACAGTTAGAGAAGATGTATATTATAGGCTTATGTAACAGTTACAGACCAGATTAAAATGTGAGACAGCCTTAGTTTTGAAAGAACTTAAACTAGTGGTGGATGTGAGAGTCTCCAGTAGGTTGTTCCAATTTTGGGGTGCACGGTAAGAAAAGGAGGAGCGGCCGGATACTTTGTTGCGCCTTGGGACCATGAACAGTCTTTTGGAGTCTGATCTCAGATGATAAGTGCTGCATGTGGTAAGGGTGAGGAGCTTGTTCAGATAGATGGGTAGCTTGCCCAGAAAGTATTTGAAGGCAAGACAGGAAAGGTGAACTTTGCGCCTACACTTAAGTGATGACGAATCTAGTTCTTTGAGCATTTCGCAGTGATGTGTGTTGTAGTTGCATTGGAGAACGAAACGACAAATTGAATTGTAGAGGGTGTCAAGTTTGCTAAGGTGGGTTTGGGGTGCCGAGCCATATACTATATCTCCATAGTCTATAATTAGCATTATCATCTGCTGTGCACTTTCTGACCAGCATGCTTAGGGAGGATTTGTTCCTGTAAAGTACACCTAGTTTTGCATAGGTTTTGGTTGTCAGTGTATCAATGTGCATTCCGAATGTTAAGTGGGAGTCAAACCATATGCCCAGGTATTTAAAACTAGTAACAGGAGTTAGGGGGATGTTAGCATTGGTTCTGATCTGGAGCTCAGTCACTGGAAGCTTTAAAAATGTAGTCTTGGTCCCAAATACCATTGTTACAGTCTTGTCAGTGTTTAAAAACAGTTCTTCCGGGAAACCTCCAAATACATACAAAAACGAAAAGAAGACAAGTACAGACCTTTTTAGAAATATTCAAAATATGTATTAGGCCACAAGCCCCTATCCTTACTTACAGTGCAGCATCAGAGGATAACAAGGGTAAGTATTGATGTAATAAACGCTATGAAAGACACTGTTCTATCCCAGTAGATGTCTGTGGAACACAACACGTAGGTACCGTTAGATTGTGAGGCACGTCGTGATGTTCAGTTGTCCTCCTTGGTGATAGCTCGTGAGGGGCAGCCGGTTGGGATCTGCATCTCAGGAATGCTGCAGTCGCCAGCAACAGCAGGGCTCCCCGCACTGTGATCCTCTCCTGAGCTTCCGGGTTCTCATGCCCAATACTGACGTCTAGCGTCTGACGTCAATAGCGTCCCCACTGACCAATTGCCAGAACATATTTACAATCCTTGTTACATACATATTTTGAACATTTCTAAAGAGGTCTGTGCTTGTTTTCTTTTTGTTTTTGCACTTACAGATGTGGCCTTTTTCTATCCGGGGTTTTCTTGACCCGAGCCTGTCCCTTACGGGAGATTTCACAAGAAATTTATGCAAATTATCTGCGATTTAACCTGGCTGAAGTGAGACCTGAAGCCGGGCAGAAATTCAATACAGTATGTGCGTTATATGTAATACCAGACAGAATCTCAAGTCAGGGATCACGAGTTATTGTGTCCCCTCCCGTCCAGCTGTAGGAAAAACGAAGAAAAATGAAAAATTGGGCACTGCTTGTAAAAGATGAGGCTGGTAGTAGGTAAAAAATGAATAAATCACTTTATTGGGCATGATAGCCAAAAAATAAAACAGCACAGATACCCTGTAGGAAAAATGTGCTGACAAGGGCTAGGTTGAGTGGCACTCACTCTACTGCACGTTACATGAGAACAAGGGCTAAGCTGAATGTGTACTGCATGCTACATTCTGACAAGGACTAGGTTGAGTGGCACTCACTGTACTGCATGTTACATGCTGGAAAGGACTAGGTTGAGTGACTCACTGTACTGCACGTTACATGAGGACAAGGGCTAAGCTGAATGTGTACTGCATGCTACATTCTGACAAGGGCTAGGTTGAGTGGCACTCACTGTACTGCATGGTACATGAGGACAAGGGCTAGGCTGTATCTGTAATGAATGTTACATGTTGACAAGGGCTAGGTTGAGTGACAATCACTGCACTGCATGTTACATGCTGGCAAGTGCTAGGTTGAGTGACACTCACTGCACTGCATGTTACATTAGGACAAGGGCTAGGCTGTATGTGTAATGAATGTTACATGCTGACACGGGCTAGGTTGAGTGACACCCACTGCACTGCATGTTACATGCTGGCAAGTGCTAGGTTAAGTGACACTCACTGCACTGCATGTTACACGAGGACAAGGGCTAGGCTGTATGTGTAATGAATGTTACATGCTGACAAGGGCTAGAAAACCTTAGTACTTGATGTACAGTACTACTGTAAGTGTATTAAATTTACTGCTAGAGAGTAAAAAGTCATAAAACAATGAAACCAGTGAACACTTTATAAAACAAAACTTATTTTTTATAATATGAAAAACAATACCAGTACATTTTTAGTTGATTATTGTGAATTTAATTAAACAAGTGTTCGTCCCCATAGCCGTGGGTGTTCCAGGGAAGGCGCCTTTTATGCCTTAAAAAGGCATTTATGTTGTCTTTCACAGCTCGGAAAAGAACCGGGGTCATAATGAAATGACGTTTTATTTCGTCCATAATATTTCTGCGCAAATTCGAAGGCAGTGCTTTCTTGCCCCTATTGCCATCATAATTAACCACCTTAAACCACTGAAGATGCAGCTCATAACTGGCATGGTGTTTCATAATGAGAAGGGCTACAGTAGTATGGTAACCTTTCCAGTGCTTCTTGAAAAGTATTTTTCCCATATGCTCTGGAGGAGGTCTGTTAGCATTATGTCTGGGATCGTGCCCAGATCGAGTTTCATTTAAAGCTGTACTCTCCTGGGTGCCGCGGGTCATGCAGCAGGTGTGCTGAATTCAATGAGCGAGGATAGATAGTCTGTGGGGCTTCGCATTTGCACCAGTACACCTCTGGGTGCAACGGGTGTTGATGGAAAAGGTGTGCTTCTGTCAATGGGTGAGAGTAGAGTGTCTGGTAGGATGCTCCAGGCCACCCTCCTGCTCCTGTGTCAGACATACAGGGGGAGGGACAGAAACAAAATAATAGAGCCCAACAATGTCATTGTCAATGTTGCCCATGCCCCTCTCCATCACCTCCATTCTCTCCAAAAGTTGATCCAACTTTGCCTCCATTCTTTCCCTGTATTGCTGTGTTGTGTTGCAAATTCTTCTGTAGTCACTTAAAGATTCCAGTATGCGACCTACGGAACTCGGACTCACAAAGGTGTGAGGGTGGAATTGTGTTCTCTCTCTAAGAGGCTGGGTGATTGGAGGGGGATGTTGGTGAGACAGGGGAAGTGTTCTTCTTCAATTGTCAGAGGGTCATCTGCTTGTGCATCGGTGGAACAGGTGATGTCTGGTTCAGCTTCTGTTGCCAGAGGTCTGTCTGGTTTGGCTTATGTTGTCAGAGGTCTGTCTGGTTGTGCATAGGTGTGGCAGGGGATGTCTTGTTCGGATTCAGTTGTCAGAGGGCCGTCTGGTTGTGCATCAGTGTGGCATGGGACGTCTGGTTCGTCTTCTGTTGTCAGGTGGACGTCTGGCTGTGCATAGGTGGTGCTGGGGACATCTTGTTCTGCATCTAGTGTAGACAGTGGGTCGTCTGGTTCTGCAATGTTCGCTTGAACCCATTCAATGTCCTTATTTATGACGGTTCCAATTTTCTTCCTGCAAAACCCTGGTCGTTTTGCCTTGGGAACTTTTAGTGCCTTTTCTTTAGGCACCATGGGCTTTCTGGCCATCTTTGCCTTTGGCATGCAGACAGCTGCTGCATTTATCTTTCTATTCTCTGGGACAGCATCAGTTAGCCGCTTGTAGCGCGTGTATAATTGGGACTGATCCATGTCAGAAGATTAAGCACAGTACAGTATCTGGACAGAAAGCAGTTGTTTCAGAGACAGATCAGCCATTATGAAGGACATCCATTTTTGTTGACCTTTTATGCACTGTATCCCCGACTCGATGGTACAGGTGTTAAAAGTGGGCGTAAACATTAACGTTACATGACAAATGCTGTGCGTACTTTACTGTACGTTCACTGTGCTTTGTTTCATATCTTTTCAAAAGCAGCAATGCCCAGAACAGTTATTTCAAAGGAGATGAGCATGATAATTCGTCAGATGAACCTGAAAGGACAACAAATAAGCCATATCCAAGTCTGGTTAAATAGCTCGGGCCTCGACATCACTCATAGCTGTGTCTGCTATCATGCCCATGCAAAGACTAAAGATATAAAGAGGATTTGCTCGGTCAGAACAGAGTAAGTACTATACTGTATAGACAGTCTAACTGTATATGATTGAATGAGAATTGTTTCTGTTCCCTCCTTTCTCCATTATCCCCTCTCCCTCATTTCTCCCTCACCCTCCCCCCCCCCTCTTCCCCTTCTCTTTTATTTCTTGTAAAAAAATTTGGGATAATTATGTAGAAATAAAAAAATGTTTATCCATTGTCATATTTAACTTCAGTCGTGTGACAAATACGTATGCACACTTGTAATCGTTCAAATTTTGGTACGATTGTAGCGTGACAAAACGACTTGTGGATGAGATCAGCAATTCAAATGATGAATGTTGTGCTGCCGCAGTTAAAGAAGTTCTGCAGCAGGATCATAACCTGACAATGTCCAAGTCCAGCATCAGGAGAATGAGACCTGAATTGGACTGGATGTACAGACGTGTCAAATAAAGTGTTTTGCTGCAATATTGTATAATGCAATAGTGTTGTTGATCAGTATGCACATGTGCGAGTTAACAGTACCTGTACAATTCTATCTTGTCATTACAGAGTGTATCCAATGATAAGGGAGACCAACAAGATTAAGAGAGTACGGCAAGCACAACCTTGGATCGATAGTGGGGAAAATGTTGACAATGTAATATTTTCAGATAGATGTCAGTTGCCCCTGAAGATTTGCCAGTTTTTGAGTCTTTAAAAAAAAAAGTCTATCTCTGAAGCCATGTCCCAAGCACCCACACAAGGTCCATGTGTGGGGTGCTATCTCTAGACTAGGACCCGGGTCCATAATATTATTTGACGGTAATTCTCAGTTTATCATTTATGATAATGACATTTTATGTGCCGTAATACTGTACTGTATCACATTATATCCCTTTTTCTGTTCAGGAATCATGGATAGATTTTTTTTTTCAAGAAGAGATTATAGACTCCATAGTTTACCATATTCAGGCACAGTTCTCATCTCGTCATCAGCTCTTCCAGGATAATGACCCCAAAACATAGTGCCTCATCTACCCATATTCAAGCATGCGGAATTAACTGGATGAAGACTCCCCCGGAGTAAGTGCTGCATTGTAACTGTTTCCTTTTGATTTCTACTGTATGGATATTTGCTGTTACACTGGCGACACACTTTATTGCAGTGTGGCCAGTTCCGCAAGCCGGGAGATTTCCCGGCTTGCAAGTGGCATCCCCTCGGCGTGACGCGCGGTCACGCGTCATCGGGTGCCTGCGCCCCCTGCACGCGCGTCCAGCCCTGGTGTCCCGCGACGTGGGGGACAGCGGCAGGGGGTTCCGGGGGACCCGGCGGACCCGGAGAGGAGAGTGGGAAGCCGCGATCGGCGGGCCTCTCCTCCGCTGCTTCGGCGCGCGCCCGGCACCCTCCGGTGCGCGCCAGGTAACTGCTGCGGCCGAGAACGGGCAAATGCTCGAATAAACTCGGCCGCAGCAGTACATCCCCTTTTTTGTCCCTGATGTTGCAGATCACCCGATATAAACCCCATAGAACTAGTGTGGCATGAGATGAAATATCACCTGAGGAAAGAAGTCAAACCTGCCAACAAGGAACAACTAGTAAAGGGAATATGAGCTTTCTGGGCAAACACTCTTAATGTACAAAAATGCAAAAACTATATAAATCACATTGTCAGTGTTTTGCCCATTGTGTTACAGTGAAATGGACATACTACTGGCATGTAGTAAGAATGTATCCATCGGATTATTTTAAAAAATAGGCCTTATTCTGAATATATGTAATTATTGTTGCTTGCACTAGTTAAAAATGTGAGATACTGTACTGTAGCCCTGAAGGTGTCAAAATAATCATAAAAGTGTTAAAAGCTGCCCAAAGCAAGGACAGTACCATAGTGACCTTACTGTTGTGGTACTCTAATGGGGTGTTGGTATTCAGTCCTATTGTTGTGAGAAACAAAACACGTGTAAAATTCGATCCTACTGTATTTTGGTTAACTTTTCATTTATTTGGTGTCTATTTTGGGGGGCTAATACTGTATTGGCGATGGGGACAGAGGGATGGCAGTTAATAGTGTGATTAGGTGCGAAGTGTGATCCAAACCTTACCGTATATTCAGTTCACAGAATACAGTACATGTATATATATATATATATATATATATATGTGTAGCCTAGCCTCTGGCCGCTACTTCTTTTCCCTGGACCTTTCCAGTGTAAGTCCTGTTAGGTGCAGGCAGTGGAGGGGTTAATTCCTTCTTTCAAGGCCTTGTGTGCTTTTGCAGACTTGGATTGTGTCACCAGTATCCAAGGGCGGGCCTTAGCAACTACCAGAAAGTGTCAGCCTGAGGGAAGGATACTGATTGGTTCATCTATAGTTTGTGATAGCCACTATACAGTGCTTCCACTGCAGCAAATGATTCGGGGAAGTGACATGCAAATGAGCACACAGTGCCACCTTTTGCTTCAAAACCAAATACCATGGTCCCCTAAAGCTTATGCTTTCTGCATTTCACAGTTTTTGAGCACAGCCTGGGTTAAGATGCATAGCCAGTAAACCCACCCACAGATAGCTATTTTGACCTTAATGGGTCTCATCAGTGTGAGGTTGGTTATACTGGCTTTGCAAAACGAAGCTTTGGATAGGTTTCACCATTCTTAGTTTAGTTATGGTGGGTAAAAAAAAGTGACAAAAACCCTCCACAGTAAAGCATATAGCAAATGGAAATATGTCTTATCACTCATCTTACAGTGCTTCCACTGCAGCAAGGGATTCTGGGAAGCAAAAGGTGGCACTGTGTGCTCATTTGCATGTCACTTCCCAGAATTCCTTGCTAACATTCCATTGCCATTAATATAAGGCTAACATTTAAACAGGTTATTGTCAGTATCATACTTACCTGCACTATGCTTACTGAACCTGTACTTACCTTACTACAGTACAGTACATTACTACATGCCGTGGCATTCTGATTACGTTCTAAAACAACGGGCAAAATGCTATTAATATTGTTAATGTAGTTGTTGCATTTTTGTACAGTCAGTATGCCGTTCCAGAAACTCTTTATTTCATCACAGAAGGAGACACTGCGGAGGCAATGCACAGCTTGATCCATTAACAGCTGCAGTGAAAATCAACCACTCCAGTGTACATCTTCATTGCCTCAAAGGTGGACAGTATGAAGGGGCTCCCCAAGAGCTGCTCCCTTTGCACATGACCAGCATGCTAAGGGTTAACATTTGCTTGTACTTTGTTGAACGTTAACCCCACCCACTGGAATGTTAATGAGCCAAGAGGACACAAAGAACTTTTTGTTCACAGCTGCATTGAAAATCAACCACCCCAGTGTACATCTCCGTTGCCCCATAGGGAGACAGCTTTTGGCGCAGCCGAAGGGTAGCCAAAGGGTGTGAGCCATTTGCTGCCATTCGGCTGCTTTTTGGTGATGTTAAAGCTGCTCTTTTTCAATCAAAAAATCACAAGCCCTTTATCCCCTGTACCCAATTTTCCAACTCTAGCTGTCCATGAAATATCTGTAAATTGACTGTTTAACCCTGTTCTATTAATGTAACCATGTATTTTTATACCTCTGTGCCCAGGACATACTTGAAAACGAGAGTTAACTCTCAAAGTTTTACTTCCTGGTAAAACAATTTTATAAATAAAAAATAAACAAAATAAAAACTGTAACATCAACAAAAAGGTGGAGCACAGACAATGCACTAAACAACCATATATATATATATATGTGTGTGTGTGTATACAGTACACACAGACTGCAGTATATGTATTTACACTCCCACTCACAGTACAGTTATGTGAGGGGAAATAAGCAGGAAACATTTCAGTGTGAATTTTTACTCAACGTGATAATATTTCATGCACAGTGAGCATTTGGAATTTGCCAAAAAATGCATTGCTTGTCACTGTGCTAATCTATAGCCTGTAGGGGCATAGATAAGCACATTGGCAGTCAATGGGCAAACTAAAAAAAAATACACAATTAAATAAAATACAATCAATGTTTTTCTTACCTTTGATGTCTTCACCCCGTCCTACGCGAGCACCAACGCGACCCATGATGCAATGCTCCTCAACAGCTTATGCGATGAATTAAGTCTGTGATCATATCTTGATTGAAGAGACGTCTCCCGAAAAATTCTTCATTCTTTTCCTATTTCTTCCTTCTTTTCTTCTTTATTTTCTTCAGTCTTCTCTTCTTTCTTTCTAGTCCAATGAGGTGTATGCTGTCCCGTCGTCTTCTTAAGCTGAAATGAGATGGGACAGGCCTGATATAAGGTCTGTGACATCACATTTGAGTGTCAAATGGTACACCCTCAATCCGATTGTGTGGAGTACCATGTGACAAGTTTTTTTTTTTTAAAGGACGTGATGTCAACTTAAAGGGAGGGAAGCCAGCCAATCAGGAAGGCTATGCGTCCCTGCCTTTAAGATGATGTCACTAGAAAAAAAATGGTTGTCATTACATGGTAAACCAAGCAATCGGATTGGGAGATGTGCACCCCCAATCTGATTGGTTGTAGTACCATGTGACAGCTTCCATTTTTTTATGGATGTGACATCCCTCCCTTTAAGATGACGTCAAATTCATTAAAAAAAATGGAAGCTGTCACATGGTGCTCCAAACAATCAGATTGTTGGTGTACCATGTGATGCCTCACATGGTATATCTCCAAATCCGATTGGTTGGATTACCATATGATGGTAGCCATTTTGTTCTGGATAATAGTAATTTTGCCCATAATTGTACTGTATGTGTTGGTTGGGGGGGAGGGGTTGTTGGGGGTAGAGGAGGTAGGTAGTAGGGTTGTTGTATTGTAATGTTTCTTGGGGGTAGAGGGATTGCGTGAAGGGGTAGTTTCCCCAGGGTGAGTGGTTAGGCCTCTTTGGTGAATAGCGGGAGTTGTTAACCCCTTCTTTGTCACATTGGTTCCAACCTCTATGGTAGTGAATGTGTTTATTTCTCCCGCAACATTCCCGGAAGGCTTAATCACCCACCCTGGGCAACTATTCCCTTCACCCACCCCCTGTACCCCCAAGAAACCAGGTACTCAGGTTTACCCCTTCATTGCCTTCATTGCCTTAGCGACTATATATATAAGTACAAAATAGCACAACACAAATCAATTCTTTAAACCAGCGATGTGCAAACTGGGGGTGCAGTAGAATTTTTAGGAGGGGCGCGGGCAGTTACAGAGGCCCGGCACTCTTCCCCACGGCATTTAAATGCCGGGTGAGGCCTCTGTAACTCACTTACCTGCTGCCAGCCAGGTCTTTGACGACACGTCGCCATGGCAATGCAGCGTCAAATGACACAGCGGGGTCATATGTCATCACTCGTCGCCATGGCAATGAGCGTTAAATGCAACGTCATTTGACGCCGAGCCATCAGGAGAGGGGGGGGACACGAACGCTGCGGCTCCCAGGAAGGGGGCCACAGCTCAAAAAGTTTGTGCATCGCTGCTTTAAACAACAAATTTCGTGACAATTAATCAAAGTGCTGTGCATCAATTTGGCATACAATGTTCTAACAATAACTGTCCATATTAGTGCAGTCAAAATGTCCTCAACCCCACAAGTGTTGAAAATTGCAATGTTCATATATACAGTACAAAAAATTACTATGTCTAGCATAGATTACATTTTTTTTTTAATAATACTAATATACAGTATAGACACACACAACCGGGAAGAAAAAGAAACATAGAGTAGTACTTCCTGGAATGTTTGAATTTGCACATTCTCTCTAATAGAAGGTCTTCAACTCACATTTAGTTTTCTTTCTAGCGTGTCTCCATGCAGGAGTTTTAATCTGGAGACGTGACTTTAAGACAGGAACTGCTACATTTGTACGATCGTAGTCTCCGTTCTCCTCTGGTAATTATTTATATACCTCTCAGAGAGTCATAAATGTAGACATAGTATAGATCGTCTCATTTATTATCTCATTAAAGAAGTAATGCAGTTACATCCATTTAAAACCAATCGGGCTCTGAGAAACAGAGTTCTTGTAGTGACGGTCAAACGTTCCCAATTAAAAATTACATCAATTGGAATTCAATTTTAGTCATGTATGTACTACAGTGCCAATGTAAAAAAACAATAAAGACCAGATTCTTAGAACATAAAAGAAACATTAGTTCAGGCTTTGCGAACCATGGGGGTCCAAGCATTCCTTTTTAGTTTTTAATAACTTATTTTTTATTAGGGTTTTCAAGGAAGAAAAATAACATACATTAACATACAATACAGTACAATATTGCCACACATAATGATTACAAAGGTAACCTGGGAGAGATTAGGAAGAAGGCCGGGGGGTGGGGGGGAGGGAAGTAGTGAGGTACAGAACCAAGAAGGGAATGGGGGGAGGGGGAGAGAAAGCAGGAGGGGGTGCCAAGCTTATAGCATATCAGTATCTTATCTTATTTGTTACAATTTGCCAAATATTGTAGACAAAAATCATAATCATGTAATGAAATGTAATGCCCAAACACATGGAGCATAGCACCATCTGACTAGAAGATATCTCCTCTGAAACTCTTTTCTCCCATTAATTTTTGTATTTATTATTTAATTTTTAATGTACTTTTATACATGGGTTTTGACGACAAAGGAGAACTTTTTCCTCAGCATTTGGTTCCCTATCTCCCCAAGATTCTTCCAAATGATTGGGGTAGCGTAGGGCAGCAGCATATAAAAAACAGGAAAAAAAATGGCAATAGTGCAAAAACGTACAAAAATGCTGGCAGCAGGATCTGAAGAAATCTTATGGAATGGCTACTCACATTTTATAAAAAATAAAAAGGCATTTTCACACATACAGTAAGTGGTGATGAGATCTTGATAATCCAGGTGTATGAAGAGGATCTCAGGAGAAAACGAAAGACACAATAGTGCAGATTGCAATTCAACTTTTATGTGGCCAGGCAAAATATAAAATGTACACTTACAATAAGGGCATTCTTTAAGTGCAGTAATTAAGGGAACAGGTCTAGGGTCCAGTCTAACAAAGAGACTTTATCCCAGCCTCACCACCTCCATGGGAAATCGTGCTGGTGTCTCTGCAGTCTAAAATCTTTGCAGTACAGCGTCTCATGAGTAGACAGGGTTCTCTGTTATTTCTGATATCGGCCGTCTAGAAACAGGAACGTGTCTCTCCAGTCCACTCTGCATCCGACTCTACACGTTTCACTGGCAGTTCAGCTTTCTCATGATTAACTCCCAAGGACTACTTTCCTACTTGTGTGATGGTAAAGTGAGAGAGATCAGGTAGTATCCTCCTCCTTATTTCTCTGTTTTTACTCCTGTATCTCTCATAGTTTTCATATGTATCTCATACCAAGCGTCCTGCATTGAGTTTTTCTTGCTTTCATATATGGAGGATAGAGGGTAGAAGATCGTAGGTCCCAACTCTGTTAACTAGGAAAACAACAGCAAGGGGGAACAGTGACCTCGCAAGCTGAGCCCAAAACATCTAACAAATATTCAGTACATAATTCCCCAGTAACACAATATGCCAAATGGGGCATATCCGATGAAACAGGGAGAGTGTTGTTAACTTTAGAAATTAGACATTGACATTTCAAGTATACTGTATTTTTAACTAAACACACTGGACATTAGAACCTCCATTTGTATGGGGAGCCTACATACTGTAACAGTTAAAGGTATATATTAATAGACATTGTTTTAAATCTGTGGAGAGTAATTGAAGAACCGAGTGATTGTCACTGTAGATTGAATTACTGAACTGGTGAGGGTGAGGTTGGGGAAACATTCAAGGAGACATAGGCACATTGCTAACAGATATGATTCTATCTCTACCTAGTGTAGATTCTACTGCCGCCCCCCTCCTCATCAAAGCTGCACAACAATAACATTATATTTATATATGGTATGGGATAAATCGGTCCGTAATTTGACCATCAACCATCAAATATCCTCCCACATTATCACCGAGGCATAGCTTATTTCCCTGTCCTCTGTCAGGCCACAGTCCCACAAATACTCATGTCAAAGTTTGGCAGTTCCTGTTTTCAGAGCCAAGGTCCCAGCCCATCTGTCTCCCCAGGATTCCACAGTTCAATTGGTGAAAACATATAGTTATCTATGTGGCACTTAAATATAATCAGTGATATTTTTAAATAAAATATACAATATACAAAATAGTGCAATTTAAATATAATGATATAAAGTGACAAATACACCCAAAATGAAATATGCAGCTCAAAGCCTAATCCTCGCAATCCAAATGAAAGTTGTAGAAATCCAGGTGTTTTGGGGAGCGCAGGTATATAAAAAGACAAAGAACACACAAAATATAGTGCAATATGTCTGTGTTTTCAATTAAAGTGATTCTTTTCTTCAAATTCTGGTGAAGTGTGTACTCACAAGTCTCTCTCTTGTGCGGTGTATATAAAGGTATCTTTATGGCATCATGCCTGGCTTCTCCATATAGATAATTTCCTTACTGCTCTAATAAAGCAAGAGAACCGACCATAGTGCGATCAGAATATAAAGACTTTATATTAAAAATATGGTAAAACACACTCACATGGTGTCAGTAGATAAAACAGCAATTTGATCATAAAATTATCCACGCTGGCAAACAGAAGCCTGGTAGCTGGAGAAGTACACCCCGCCGCTCTTCCAGCTGGTAACTCTTCCCGTCTACTTCCGCTCCGGCAAAATCCCTGGATGACGTCAGACGACGGGTGCCGCAAATGGACAAACAACAGGTCGCGCTGCTATCAGCCTTCCTCTGTACAGACTACAGGACACACTCAAAGGCATTTCTCCTCTGCTGAGGTTTCATCAGGAGTGATTTCTGTGGCTATCCCTGGGCATATATACCTCTCTGATTGGTTACACAATTATCAATGCAAATGTAAACACTTGTGGGTGTTACGAGTGCCTACTGTCATGGTTGTGCTCGCCACAAACCGGGGCCGGACTGCGTGTCTGAGGCTGGGTTATGAAATCACCGACCTCAGACCGCGCAGACGTCCGGAGTGCGAAGTTCATAGCAAAACAGGCCGGGTTCAGGACTGGAGAGAATAGCGTTGTCAGTGGACGAGCCAGGGTCAGGGTAGGAGGTAGTCGTAGTCCAAGCAGGGAGTCGGCAACAGGAAATCAAACTGGTCCTTTTGCTTCAGCGCAATCGCTGCAGGTCGGGAACGAGGTTTTCGCGAGTGGCGTCCATGGCCCATGGTGCCGGTCTAGGAGAGGAAAGACTGACCGGCAAGGGCACACCACCAGGCAGGACTGGTAATCCCGTGCTTCAGCGCATAAGTACAAGCAGGTCTCTAAGAACCAGGAACTCAGCGTAGCAGCAGCAGGCTTGGAGGAAACTGGAACAAGTACAAAGAACTAGAACAAAAACAGAGATATCCGTAACGAGAGAACAAGCCAGGGCTTGTGGCAAAACACAGGTAACATCCAAGAAGGATTATGCTCGGCAGAGAAGCATTGTGGGAATGCAGTATTTAAAGGTCAGTGAACCAATAGCAGAAGGGGTGTGTGACAGCATTGTTCTAATGACTGAGCCCAGGCTGGGACTTGCGTCATAGCTTGCACAGCTGCAGAAGCTACCAGGGGGAGTGTTCCAGGACTGCACATGTCTGCAAGGCAAGGTAAGCAGTAAACTGAGGTGTGGATTCCTTACACCTACATGTTATTGCTACCATTGGACAAATTTAATTATCATGTCAATACATGCCTTATTCATTTGTAAATACGTATTAATGTCATTTTTGGATTCCATGTATGTTTACATGGAGTTAAAGATCATTTTATCATGTCAATACATGCCTTATTCATTTGTCCAATTTGTGGCACAATGGAGAGGGGGGGGAAGGTTAAGCCCACGTCGTAGCATGTTATAGGCTCCGTAGAGACACTTCAGAGCTCCTGCAGTTCTATGAGTCTTCTCACATGGGTATCATGTGAGAACAATCCATCCACTCATAGAGAAATCCATGTAGGCTAAATCACTCAGCTTTTCAGCGTTACTGGGCAATGTCTTAAGTGACCATCTAAATAAGTCTCAAAGTCAGGGATTTGTCAACGTTTTACTCCTTTTTAGTCTTCGGATGAGGTGCGCTGTCCTGCCTGTCTCTCTGAGGCGCGTGCATTGTTTCCAGACCATCTGGTTCTCTGTGTTCAAGATGGGGCTCTGCTCTATCCCATTAGGCCTATCCCCAGGCTCTTCAGGAAGCATCGGTCTCCTCTGGTATTTTTATCGATTGCTGTTTACCATTTCTTTGTACGGTTAGCCTGAAGGGGAAACCCCACCTATAGCACATGATTCTTTCTCTCAGAAGTGTATACAAGAGAAAAGGAACCTAGTAAATAAGCACTCTATCACAACTGAATGTATAGTTATATTGTTAAAATACTTTATTGATGAACAATGAATAAAAAAAGGGGGCTTAAAATAAAATTATATAATCAAACAGCACGTGACTGTGTCATTTGTAACCTAACTATGGGTAGGTAGGTTGGTTGTACATAGGGAGATCCCTGATTGATATTCAGGATCTGATGCAATAATTATAGCTGCCTATAGATATAGGAAAGGGGCCGTAGTAGGACCACTATGTAGATAAAGTTATTGTCTCAATATCAATGTGTCGGCTTGTATTTGGATGCGCTGTGATAGTGGACTTTATGTGGTATGTACATTAATACATCCAGGCATCATATGCGGAGATAGAACTGGTATGTGTGACTACCTGTATTAATGATTAATGAAACCTCAGTCACGCTGCTAAGCAGAGTATCAATCTGTGAGAATAACCCCAGAGTGAAACACTGACCAGGATACTGCCCCATGAGCCATTTGGCCACAATTGATAACAAGGTATGCTTGGTAAATAAGTAAGTGATGTAGACCTACAATAAGGTACCAACATCTAACATAGTTTATATATATACTGTGGCTAGGCTGTTGGACAGATGCAGGGGATAATGATAAATCCTCAAGAATGGTGTAGTCAAATCCTATATCTCCAAAAGGGGAGGTAATAGGTCTATAATGACACCTTCACAGCCCTCACGAGGGAATGGTAGGGCAGACAGGTACAGTGTTGACACTGAGAGGTTAAATCATAAAAAGTATTTGGCATGGATGAAGCACTATAGAGAACCTCCGCAATACTTAAGCTGTATGTGGTGCATAGTAGGTAATACGTAAGCACCATGCGCAGAATATAATAAACGTATTGGAGTGATTCTGCGATCGGCATGTAACTCGTGGGTATACAATACAGACTCCGGTTGAACTGGTAATGTTAAACGAGCACTGACTCCTGCCTGAGAATATATCTCAGTTGCCGGTATATAGCAGCTGATGCGAGCGGTACTGCAAACCAGAGGTAAGTGCCGTGTAGTGGGGTTAATATAGACCCCTAGCCCACATAAATCCCTCACCCCTTAGTTGACAGGGTGAAAAGGTGGGCAGATTGGTATAACATGACATAACAGCCACAGCGTGTCAGGGGATATGTAGACGAGCATTGACTCCTGCCTGAGAATGTATCTCAGTTGCCGGTATATAGCAGCTGATGCGACGGTACCGCAAACCAGAGGTAAGTGCCGTGTAGTGGGGTTAATATAGACCTCTAGCCCACGTAAATCCCTCACCCCTTAGATGACAGGGTGAGAAGGTGGGCAGATTGGTATAACATGACATAACAGCCACAGCGTTTCAGGGGATATGTAGCCCCTAGAAGTACTAATTGGCCTGAGTATGCAGTGTACTATAATTGTCCAATTAGGACAATCATAGGTAATAAATGTACCTACTCACGGCTCCAATAATAAGGTACCACTCGAGAAACAACAGAATAGCGCTGTTAGTGCTTCTTAAGAAATGCAGATACTAGCAGCTGATTGACTTGAATCGTCAGTGAGAGGTAGGTATCATGAGGTGAGGTCTATGTGGACCTGTATCAGACCGCACCCCCACTCGGCAAAACAAAGTGTGAAATAACACAATAAAACTGGTAGAACACATCTAAGTTAAATTAACACCGCATGGTCCCCTATAGCAGCGCTGATCATTCATATATCAGCGCTGATATGCTTGAGGACATGCCTAACTAAATAGTGGGCTAATGAACGGCCCCTTAGGGAAGAGAGATCCTGCAATGAGGATTATAACTTGCAAGATCAAAGTAACAATCACACGGAGGTCGCTAATAGTGTAGTAGCTAGAAACAATGTCCATGCAATGCTACTTTCAAATGAAGAGCTTCCCGCGTGTGTAGGAGGTATGTGGCCAACGCGCGCGTTTCACGTATGAACGCTTCTTCAGGGCACGTAATAGGCAGCTATAATTATAGCATCATATCCTGAATATCAATCAGGGATCTCCCTATGTACAACCAACCTACCTACCCATAGTTAGGTTACAAATAACACAGTCACGTGCTGTTTGATTATATAATTTTATTTTAACCCCCCTTTTTTTATTCATTGTTCATCAATAAAGTATTTTAACAATATAACTATACATTCAGTTGTGATAGAGTGCTTATTTACTAGGTTTCTTTTCTCTTGTATACATTCATGTCCCTACCTAGTTAGCACCTCACCGTGGTTTACTACTTAAGCTGTGCGGGTGTTCACTTTACGTGTAGCGTCTCTCAGAAGTGTCATCAGCATTTTCAGCTCGTCTTTTGTCCACAGTTGTTCGTGATTAGAGATTGGTGAATTGTTTGGGTGAATTTGGATCTGCAGTGGATCTGCCTTTGTGATGGTGCTCATCTCCAATCAGGAAGAGGACCCTCAGTGATGAGGTAGGGATGGAACTAAACTGACCAGAGCCCAGGGACAGAGTCCTGTTAGAGTATCCTTAATCGGTAAGCAGGCCTCTGCCTCTGGTCAGGGCTGGTGGCAGTGGTGCAAAGTCCAGTAGACAGGCAGAGGTCAAGGCTGGCGGCAGTGGTGCAAAGTCCAGTAAATAGGCAAAAGGTAAGGGGAGGCAGCACCCGGTCATGGTCCAGGTTCAGCAACAGGGGAATCCAAATAGACAAAAGGGTAAGACGTGACAGCGTAGACAACAGGAACTACAAACATAGAACCTTGCTCAGCGACTCCCACTCAGAACTGCAGCCTTGTATAGCAGGCTGCCAATACCCAAAATGTCCAGAGTGAGCAGAAAGGGCAGGCAACTTGGAAAACCCGAACCGCAGTAATACCCGGCATGGATCGAGCAGAATCCTTACAGCCGGTTCCTTTGGTCAACGCATTTCAGCGGATCGATCTCAAAAAGGGCGATTAGTGTTTTATGAAATGTTTATTATTAATATTATCAATACACACCATGGATTCTGCAACCCATGGACGAATTTGTAGAATCCAATCCGTGGATTTAGCAATTTTGCTGAATCCGCGGATTGGATTCTACAAATCCGTCCACGGGATGTATCCAATGCACGTCTTTTAATGAATCTGAGTGAATTGAAAGCGCCAAAATCCATTTATGGATTGTACACCGTGAAACGGATTTTGGGGTAACATCAGCGATAATCAGGAAACTGATTTGGGCAGATTCACCCTTCCCAATTTGTGATAAATTGTTGTGAGTGAGGAATTCTCAAAGTTCATATCTCCCTTTACCTTATAACTGTTCATTATCCGTTCCTTAATTGAGTAGGGATATAGTCTGATGATCACATCTCGTTTCCTTTTCGGGTCCTCAGATCTTGGGCCTATTCCCCTGTGTGCTCTATCCATCTTTAGGTCCCTTTCTTCCAGAGCCAGATCTATTGTTGTAAATTGTCTATTCAGATATGTGTGGAGGTTGTCTGTTGGGACAGATTCAGGGATGTTGTGGATCCTGACATTTTGTCTCCACTCTGTATTATCCTGGTCTTCCTGGTTGTTGTTCAGTATTCTGATTTCTTCAGTCAACTTCAAGATTTCATTGTCCACATTTGCTTGAAGTTGAAGTGATTCCTCCATGTGGATGAGATTTATGGCTGGAGGTGTCAAAGGGTAACTGAAAGCAAGTGAAGAAAGAGTGTGTATGTGTATCAGTGTGAATAAAAATGGAGAGCCCACAGTATAAACAGTGCTCTACACTAGCTGTGTGTGGAGTGAGAGGGGATATAAATGGTGTGGGTGGGTGTGGAAATGTGAGAGTTTGTAGCACAACTAAAAGTGTGTGTGGATACTATGTGGTCCCTATTGGTGTATAGGGATGGAAAAATAAGGAGTATTAGTATGTGTGAGAGACAGCTGTGTGTATATATATATGTATTTGGTTCCTGGGTCATTTAGGTTCGTAAATAATGTGTTTTTTATACCATGTCTCCTCAGTTTAATGTTGTAGTATTTTTAACATTTTAATATTTTCATATTCATAATATATACTGTATGGCTTTTAAACATTTTCTGTTCAAACATTGCAGTCTGTAAACAGATGGGTCTTCAATTTTATCATGATTACAAGTTTAATATTCATATCATATTGTGCATAAAGTGATCTGATCATCAGTTTTTTATTCTGTCTACTGTAGTTGTTTTCTTCTGATTGCCTATTGAGGTTTCATTTTGTCACATGCATTTATCCTGTGAATGGTAGTAGTGTAATATTACCCTTCAGTGATACAGTGATACATAATTAGTTACTTGTCTCAATTTTACAGCTTTTGGTTTCACATAAGTTTAGTTCATTGGTGTATTTTATCCTTGTACACTGTAGCCATATAGGGTTCCCAGGAACTAGTATACATGCTTCATATAGTTTCATTTTGTAATTTTTTATTTTTACCTTGCTTATGCCTAGCAGGTGTCACAGTTCAATAGTTTATGGGTACAAGGGGTGCGCGGTTACCATGGTAATTAGTATAGCTATATTTAGGCTGCTAGGAGGATAGAATCAACCGTCCGTCTATGACCCCTGAGTAAATGGGAGGAGATTCCTGCAAAATGCATAGGGTGCACGAGGCAAGTCTGGGTGGTCTTACCTAGCCAATGGAGTCTGACATCACCACCTCTCGACTCCACGCTGCAACTGGAAGATGGAGCGTATACATCATACAGTAGTACCAGCCCTGAGGAAAAGAGGTCGGAAGGACCTGTGTACTTTCCACATGTGACTATACTAAAATTGTGAATGTGTGTTTTATATCTTATTTTGTTGAACTAAATAAAAAACATTATTATGCATGGAAAGTATTTGCGTGTCTACCCTCTATATATATATATATGTGTCCATATATTTGGGAAAAAAACTGTGCTAGACATAGTTATCTTACCTGCATTAAATGGTATATTTTTAACCACCTATTTGTTTCATAATCATTTGCTAAATGTTGGAGGCCTATTACGTACATGTTAATTGTTAGTTTCCTTTACAAGTTACACATTCCTTGTGACAAGAACATATATCAAATTATGTGATGTGTTTTACTTTGCAATACAATAATTGATTACATTTAAGTTAATCCAGTCACACTGGATAACATTTGGTAATGTAGGCAAATGTTAAATAGTGTGCACTGGTTAAATATCGTACTGGGCATATTGCTACTGTACATTCCCTAATCACAGACTGTTATCGATTTGATGACATGCTCTCTTTATAAAACAGCTATTGCTATGAGATCAGGAATCAATGAGAAAGACACACGATTAAGTGAAAAACACTATAGTTAATTAGCTATAATCCAAACCATTTCTCTAGGAGTGTCTTCAATGATGAGTGGCTGTCTAACATCAGAAGGCTGCTCACGTTCTCGGCCTACTGATGTTTACAGAAGAAGGTTATATCAATATAAACAATCTAAAATAGAGAGAAGGCTCTTGGCTATATAATAATCAATCATCCACAATGGTGCAAGAACATGTGCAGTGCAACTTAGTGAGCTGCGTAGTCATTCTAATTATGCAATTCTAAATTCTAAAGCCAAATGAGAAGAAGTGAGTCAATTCAATTTAAGTTATTCTAACTCTTTGATGCATGGCCAAGAACAGCTGCAGCATAATGAGTTTTAACCAATTTCACTGTTGGTGGTGTCTGCAATCAAATGTTTTGAAAAAAAAATTGCACCCACTCTAAGGGAATTATGCTGGTAAATGGGCATTCAGTATTATCCACACGTGGCAGTATTTATCAGTTGTTAGGCCTTCACAGGCCACATGCTTGATGACATTCACAATGAACTGCATCTGTGACTCCCATCAATGTTAAACTCATGTGGGCACTCACCAATCATAGTCCATAAACTGCCACATCGTAATGGCTACTGGAATTCTTTTTCCTTTATTTTTATTTGATCATTGGGACTGAAGGAAGCTCTGGTGATAATGATTCAGCCCATATTTAATTAACAGCACTATTCCATAAGACCCCTGTTGGCCCATTCACTTGAGCCGAGTGTTTTTCTTATTTACAGGTTTATCCTACTTTGATGTTTCTCAAAGGGGACCCCTATCCATGTCTGACCATTTGCATGAGAGCTAATCCTCTACCACATATTTGCTACAACCCTATTGTGGGAATTTGCATTATGTCCCATTTTTCTGCAATCTTCTGTCTAGTTCATCGGGGTCACTAACAATGCTTCTAACCTGTCAAACAGCTGACTATAGGATATATATTACCCTCACTATTTGAGATTTTCACATTCAAATATTGTATGGCAATATAAGATGCAGACATTTTATAGTGGTGTAATTTTTTTTCCAAATTGTTTACAAATCTGTTTAAAGATGGCATGCCTCCCTGCTACAGTAAAATTCCTTTCCCGATGACTGCATTCCAATGTGGCACCATGTCATCACAAGACGCACGGGTACCTTGCAGATACTGTATAGCACAACTTACTGTCTCTGGAGCTCAAAAATGTTGAAGCCGCAGCTCTGGAGACAGTGCTGCTGCAATGTCGCTGCGGGGGGGACTATTCTTCCAGATCAGAGCCCCCCATAACAAAAGATCATCAGGCACAAGCGAAGATGCATTCGCAGTCATACAGCTTTCCCCGGTCTCAGTAACAATAAGTTGTGCTAATGTACATCTGTAGATTTGGTGGTCTTAAGAAGATGATGCCTGCCCTGGAACCATGAAGAAAAAAGGTGCAAGGGCAAATAACACTACTTAAACGTGAAAAATACTAAATGAACATAAAATTCAAAGTGAATGGTGATAAACAAAAAATAAATACTGTCCTTTATAGAAAGTGCAGCTCCCAATCAGGACTCAAACCCAGTACAGACAAAGTAATGGCGAAAATATACGGGTGCAAATTTCATCCAGGAACATAAAAGAAAGTATTAAACAGCTATAGTGCAACACTGTACAGGCATACCCCACATTAACGTACGCAATGGGACCGGAGCATGTATGTAAAGTGAAAATGTACTTAAAGTGAAGCACTACCTTTTCCCCACTTATCGATGCATGTAC
Source organism: Ascaphus truei (assembly GCF_040206685.1). Taxonomy (NCBI): domain Eukaryota; kingdom Metazoa; phylum Chordata; class Amphibia; order Anura; family Ascaphidae; genus Ascaphus; species Ascaphus truei. Next base: position 92,184,111 of record NC_134487.1, on the reverse strand, counting down.
TGTACTGCAATCGTCATATACGTGTGTAGCCAGGTTCCCCCCTGTCATGGCTGACCCCCTCCTCCCTTTCGGCAGACGCTGTGTGCGAGGGAGTGAGGGGGGGCCGCGCGCGCGAAGGAGCGATCCCTGGTAGCTAGGGACGCGAGCGGCGAGCAGGCCGGTTGCCGGGGACGCAATCGGGCCGTCGCTAAGGCCGCGATCGCGTTGCTACCGGCCCGGCGGCTCGGGAAGCAGGGCGCCGCCATGTTAGGGCTGTTGCACATGCGCAGTGCCCCAACCCAGCGCGGGAGGACCAGATAGTTCGCGCATGCGCGAGATGAGCATGCCAGCCCCCAGGTGCATAGGGGCAGAGACACCTGACGCCAGGGAACCAATAGGGCTGAGGGATTTGCCTGGGGAGAGATTGCTACATTTCGCGGGGTTTTGCAGCCACGCAGGCAGTCCGGACCAGATAGGGGTAAGAGGTGGATGCAGGGGTCAGTGACCCTCTGCATTAGGCCAGCAGCCCCCAAGGTCCCAGTTAGGTCCTGAGTCATCTAGTAGCTTGTGGAGCTTAGGGACAGGCCCTAGATAGGGACTGCCCCATTTATTGGTTGAATAGACAGGGACACAGTGTTGAAGCCGTGCGGCCCTGTGAGGTGGGTTCTGGGCTCAGGACACCACCAAAGACCCTGCGACAAGGAGTGACATTGTTCGCGCTGGACATTCAACCCACGCGGTGTGGAGGACCACGTCGGATCATGCGGATTTATATCGTGGTACCCGTGGCTGGAGCCCGGGCAGGTAACCTGCAACTCACGTGCACCAACCAGGCCTATCACCCAACATAGTGGCTGCGCAGTCACACATACACATGTACAGTGGTATTTGACTTCGGGAGCACGAGACATTTGGGTGGGGGTTACTGGACACAGGGTGGGGTCACATTGTGGGTGGTTAGCGTCCGCCGTGACGCCTAAAGGTGGTAGCGTCCGCCGTGACGCCTAAGTGTGTTTAGTGTCCGCCGTGACACCCAGAGTGGTTAGCGCCAGCCGTGGCGCATGATGATGTTATGCTGTTATGATGTTATGATGTTACGTGATATGTGTGTTTCCATGCAGTAAAGCCAGTCCTGTTTTATATTCGGTAGTGTTGTGTGGTTGTTTCCTGTGAGGGCCTCCTCCCACTCCGTTGGGATCCCTCCCAGGTGGAGGCGTTGCACCTAGAGATGTATGATATGTATGTACCCCAGGTTCCCCAAGCGGAGGCTTAGGCTCCTGAGAGCCACACAGGTTGCACAGCAAGTAGTAGCGGCGGTATTCATAGGGAACACCCGTTACATTTGGAGGCGCTGCTGAGATTCAGACCTGGGGTGCCCGAACTCAGCAAAAATGTCGTTAGGTTACACGTTACCTTCCCGCCAAGAGGTGTACACGTGGGCGGTAAAAAGGCAAGTCCCGCCCTCACAAACCCTTGCTGTAGGACAAGTTCCCGCCAATGCCTCATCCTATGAACTATGTTTAATCCTAATGCAGTACCCAGGCTTAGAAGATGCCAGAATCTTGGGTCGCCGCTCCGACCCCGACGGGTCATGGTGCACCGTATTAATCACTGGGGGATGTGAATTGTCGCCACAGCAAGGCCCATCCAACTTGCGTTTCCACGGGGCCCTCAGCTCAGGGTGTCCTGTTATATATCCTGAAATGCCGATAAAACCCGAACCCTGTAGCCCCAGAACAGACCTGCTAGAGACTAGTATGCGCATGTCCCTGTCCCCACCAGAAAGTGTATGCGGGGATGAGGCCAGTGTATTATCCTGTGCTAATTGTCGCTCAAGCAGACGGAGCTCCAGCCCCAGTAGAATGGGAGAAATCCAATTACTAGCCCAGGCCATCCAACAACTGGGTAGGCCCAAGCACGAATCCCCTTCCTCTCAGCCATACCGCAAGTTAAAGCTCTTTTCAGGGGTAAACCCTACTCCCACTGGTGAAGAGGCTTTTGATGTTTGGAAGGAATACGCTTCACAGGTACTGGAAGAGTGGACCTGTCCTGATGAGGTGAAAAGACAACGAATCATGGAGTGCCTGCGCCCGCCTGCGTCCACTACCATCAAGATGTATAAAGATCAGCATACTGAGGTTACCGCACATCAGATGATGGAGTCGCTTACCCGGGCATATGGTAAGGAAGATGATGTGAGTGAATTATGGACTAAGTATTACAATCTCCGCCAGAAAGAGGGGGAAGACCTATCCGAGTTCATACAACGGATCCAATTTCTCTTGTGGGAGCTATGTTCCCGCCAAGTCATCAAGGCCTCAGAAGTAAATGAGTATAGGCGCACTCAATTCCTGCGGGGAGCCATACCCACGCACCATATCGTGGTAATGATCAGATGCACGCTACAGAAGGGGGACCCCCTACTCTAGAAGACCTACTGGATGAGGTGAAGGGTCATGAGGCCTATACTAGGTTGCATACGCCCAAGAAGGCCAAAGACCCTCGCAAGGATGAGACCAAGGAAGCAACAGTGCCCAAAGCAAAGGGAAGCAAGAGCGGTAAGGATACGGCCACCCCGGAGGTGCCTAGGTCCGCTCCCAGGTCACTTGACGGTCCGGGTCCCCGCCCAGACTTCCGTTGCTTCAACTGTGGCGAGCAGGGCCATGTTGCAAGGAACTGTTCGAACCCCACTAAGGCCCAGACCTACACCGTGACCGTGCGGAAGGCAATCTCGTCCCTATCAACCGTACCCGAGGATGTTGCCGAGGAGTCGGGGAGGCCTTCCACGGAGGAGACGCCCCCGGCCGATGCTTACTGCCGAGTAGGGCCCACCGCTGTAATAAGAGTCGTCGTGGAGGGAATATACTCTTCAGCACTTCTGGACACTGGATCACAAGTGACCATCATCTACCGTCCATTCTACGACCAGCACCTCAGCCATCTTCCCTTGCAGTCAGCCGAAAAGATGAAGTTATGGGGACTGAGTAAAGATGATTATCCCATAGACGGAATAGTGGCGGTCAAGCTGGATATCTTGCAGTTGAACACTAACAAGTCGCATCCCATGCTGGTGGAAGCTTTGGTCTGTCCGGAGGCTCGAGAACATCCCAGTGCCCCCATCATACTAGGCACGAATGCAGATATTGTGAGGTCGGTGATTCGCTCATTCCTACAAGAAGCCGGCGAGCTACCGTTGTCATCCCTGAATATAGCCCCTGGCCTGCGGGAAGAATGCTATAGGGTGGCGTATGAGGAAGAGTATGGTGAAATCTTTAATCAAGAGCGAGGGTTATTGCAGATTCCACCAGGGGGAGTGAGGCACGTGACAGCGCTGATCAAGTACCCCAGTCGGCACGAACACGACCGATACTTCTCGCTGGAGACCCTCCCCAAGTCTGAGAATCAGTGGGGATACCGAATGATACCTGAAGTACGGGATTGGTCATCTACTGTCCCCAGGAAGATTACCGTGTCTATCCAGAACATGTCTCTCCATACCGTGCCGCTGGAAGTAGGACAAAGGTTGGGTAGAATTTATCCTGTGGATCCTGTAGACGACCCAGTGACCATTCACACTGCCCGTGTGGGAGAAGAGGCCGAGGCACTACAATTCGACTTCGGAGAGTCTCCCCTGGAGGAAGCATGGAAAGAGAAGCTACGTGCTCAGTTGAGAGAGAGACGAGATGTGTTCTCTACTAGTGAGATGGACGTGGGATGCAGCAGAAGCGCTCAGCACACGATTCGTCTGAATGATGACACGCCATTTAGGGAAAGGTCGCGCCGCTTAGCTCCCAGAGATGTGGAGGATGTGCGGGGTGTCCTGAATGAGATGGAAACGGCCGGCATAGTGACCGGATCTCGGAGTCCCTATGCCTCACCGATTGTGGTGGTACGAAAGAAGAATGGGTCTGTTCGATTGTGCGTGGACTACAGAACATTGAACAGACGTACTGTGCCTGACCAATACACGCTACCCCGAATAGAGGAGATCCTCAGCGCACTGTCCGGAAGCCAGTGGTTTAGCGTGTTGGACCTTCGATCTGGGTATTACCAGGTCCCGATGAGCCCCACTGATCAAGAGAAGACGGCGTTCGTCTGTCCTCTGGGATTTTATCAGTTCACTCGGATGCTCCAAGGTATCTGTGGCGCTCCAGCCACTTTCCAACGGCTTATGGAAAAGACGATTGGAGATATGTGTCCGCGTGAGTGTTTGATCTACCTAGACGACATAATTGTGTTCGGAGCCACCCTTGAAGAACACGAGACTAGGCTGATGAAAGTGTTGGATCGCTTAGGGAAAGAAGGCCTGAAGCTCTCCTTGGATTAGTGCCGCTTCTGTCGAACATCGGTCACTTATGTGGGTCATATCGTGTCCGCAGACGGAGTGGCCACCGACCCGGCCAAGGTGGAGGCGGTGGTGAATTGGCCAAGACCCGAGAATGTGATGGAGCTGAGGTCATTTCTCGGGTTCTGTGGATATTATAGACGATTCGTGGACGGATACTCCAAGAAGGCAGCTGTGCTGAACGATCTGCTGAAGGTCTATCCAGAGGAACCCAAGCAGAAGAGGACCCCCCCAAGGACCCCCTTCGGGGTTCGGTGGACGCCCGCTTGTGAAGAAGCATTTAAGAGGCTGAAGAATAGTTTAACAGAGGCTCCCGTTCTAGCATATGCTGACCCGGAGAAGCCTTACATTCTGCACGTGGATGCCAGCCTCAACGGATTGGGAGCTGTGCTACACCAGAAGTACCCCACTGGGCTTCGTCCTGTGGCATATGCAAGTAGAAGTTTGACTCCCAGTGAAAAGAATTATCCAGTTCACAAATTGGAGTTCCTCGCCCTCAAATGGGCCATATCGGACAAGCTACATGATTACCTATATGGGGTCACCTTCGAGGTCCGAACAGACAACAATCCGCTGACCTATGTACAAACCACGGCCAAGTTAGATGCGACCGGTCACAGATGGTTGGCCACCCTTGCCAATTACCAGTTTTCTATGAAATATAAGCCTGGACCTCTCAATATAGGAGCCGATGCTCTATCTAGGAGATCGGGACTGGGCGAGACCGCCGACGATGGCCCGTGGGAAGAAATTCCAGGACCAGGAATGAGAGCTATGTGTTCCACTGCTGCTATTGTAAACGACCGAGTGGCATTCTCCGAGCTACGAGTAGTGGATTCTTTAGGGTGTCGACCTCAAGCCCTTCCAGAAGCTTACTGCCACCCCGATGGCATGGGTCTAACACAAGACGTTATCTTCACGGTGAAGGAACTGGTACTAGCGCAGACACATGATCCTGCGGCTAAGGCTGTCCGAGAGGCCCTACACAAAAATGACTCTTCACTGGTGAAACGGGCTCCTCGCGAGGATGTGAGTCTTCTCATGAGAGAATGGGATAAGTTTGAGATGAATAACGGCCTACTCTATAGGGTTGTTCAATTCCACAATCATCCTGACCGTCGACAACTATTTCTACCTCGGCGTATGCAAGGCCTCGTTTTAAGATCACTACATGATGATCATGGACATTTGGGGGTGGATAAGACCTTGGGTTTAGTGCGAGACCGGTTCTTCTGGCCTAGAATGCGGGAGTCAATTGAACAACACTGCAGAAAATGTCTACGGTGCATTCATAGGAAGACCCTTCCCACCCGTGCTGCTCCAATGGGCCATCTCAAAAGTGCTGGGCCTATGGATTTAGTTTGTATGGACTTTTTATGCATAGAGCCAGATTCAAAGGGTATAGGATATGTGCTAGTAGTGACAGATCACTACACTCGATACGCTCAAGCCTTCCCCACGAAGGACCAGAAGGCTACCACAGTGGCTAAAGTGCTGTGGGAGAAGTATTTTGTGCATTATGGTCTGCCCAGCAGGATGCACTCTGACCAGGGACGGGATTTTGAGAGCAAGCTGATCAAAGAGTTACTAACACTGTTGAACATTCAAAAGTCCAGGACTACTCCCTACCACCCAGAGGGAGATGCGCTCCCTGAAAGATTTAATCGGACATTGCTGGACATGCTAGGCACTCTGAAAAATTCCCAAAAAGGAGAATGGAGTAAACATGTTGAGGCCTTGGTGCATGCCTACAATTGCACTAGGCACGAGTCCACCGGATACACCCCATACTTCATGATGTTCGGGAGAGAAGCCAGACTGCCAATCGACATCCGCCTACGGGTATCTACCGACGGGATACCCAACATGGCTCATTATCGATATGTGCAGAGACTCCAGGACAGTCTGCACCGTGCCTATCAGTTAGCTGAAAGAGCCACCGCTCGACTGAATGCCAATAATAAAAGACGGTACGACCACAAAGTACGCTATAGAGCGCTCCAACCGGGAGACGCAGTTCTCCTGCGCAACTTAGGGATTCCAGGCAAGCACAAGTTAGCTGATCGCTGGAGAGAGGGGCCTTTTCAACCCGAAACAGAAACAGTAATGAACGACAGTGAGCCTGAAGAGTCTATTGAGAATCCAGGGCCCACAGATGAGACAATTCAGGATCCTTTGGAGGGAACATCCAACAGAGACTGGTGGGCACCTCCCGAAGGAGCAACAAGTAAGGGGCCGGTTGACAAAGTACCTTCATCAGAATTTTCACCAAGTAATCAATCATTAGATCCTACCACTCCGAGTTTTGTGCCTCAAAGAGACAATGTTCAGTTGCAAAGAGACTTTCCCCAAACTGGTTCACCCTCTGCCAGAGAGTCTAGGCCTCAAGCCTACGATGGTCTGTCTCAAGAGGAAGAAATGGAGACTGAGACTCGCAGGAGTCAGCGAGTGAGACGCCCTCCCACTAGAGTGGCTTATGATTTATTAGGGGCACCTCACTATGAGTCTCAGCAGCAAGCTAAAGCCAAGCTAGCCTCAGTTATAAATATGTTTGTTGAACTGTACAATCTCGTTTAGAGTAATCGTTAAGTTGTACTTTAACACTGCATTTTTATTATATAATTTTTGTACAATGTTGGAAGGTTATGTGGTTCAAGCGAGGACGTTGGAGTTCTCACCAGGGGGAGGATGTAGCCAGGTTCCCCCCTGTCATGGCTGACCCCCTCCTCCCTTTCGGCAGACGCTGTGTGCGAGGGAGTGAGGGGGGGCCGCGCGCGCGAAGGAGCGATCCCTGGTAGCTAGGGACGCCAGCGGCGAGCAGGCCGGTTGCCGGGGACGCGATCGGGCCGTCGCTAAGGCCGCGATCGCGTTGCTACCGGCCCGGCGGCTCGGGAAGCAGGGCGCCGCCATGTTAGGGCTGTTGCGCATGCGCAGTGCCCCAACCCAGCGCGGGAGGACCAGATAGTTCGCGCATGCGCGAGATGAGCATGCCAGCCCCCAGGGTGCATAGGGGCAGAGACACCTGACGCCAGGGAACCAATAGGGCTGAGGGATTTGCCTGGGGAGAGATTGCTACATTTCGCGGGGTTTTGCAGCCACGCAGGCAGTCAGGATCCGGACCAGATAGGGGTAAGAGGTGGATGCAGGGGTCAGTGACCCTCTGCATTAGGCCAGCAGCCCCCAAGGTCCCAGTTAGGTCCTGAGTCATCTAGTAGCTTGTGGAGCTTAGGGACAGGCCCTAGATAGGGACTGCCCCATTTATTGGTTGAATAGACAGGGACACAGTGTTGAAGCCGTGCGGCCCTGTGAGGTGGGTTCTGGGCTCAGGACACCACCAAAGACCCTGCGACAAGGAGTGACATTGTTCGCGCTGGACATTCAACCCACGCGGTGTGGAGGACCACGTCGGATCGTGCGGATTTATATCGCGGTACCCGTGGCTGGAGCCCGGGCAGGTAACCTGCAACTCACGTGCACCAACCAGGCCTATCACCCAACATAGTGGCTGCGCAGTCACACATACACATGTACAGTGGTATTTGACTTCGGGAGCACGAGACATTTGGGTGGGGGTTACTGGACACAGGGTGGGGTCACATTGTGGGTGGTTAGCGTCCGCCGTGACGCCTAAAGGTGGTAGCATCCGCCGTGACGCCTAAGTGTGTTTAGTGTCCGCCGTGACACCCAGAGTGGTTAGCGCCAGCCGTGGCGCATGATGAGGTTATGCTGTTATGATGTTATGATGTTACGTGATATGTGTGTTTCCATGCAGTAAAGCCAGTCCTGTTTTATATTCGGTAGTGTTGTGTGGTTGTTTCCTGTGAGGGCCTCCTCCCACTCCGTTGGGATCCCTCCCAGGTGGAGGCGTTGCACCTAGAGATGTATGATATGTATGTACCCCAGGTTCCCCAAGCGGAGGCTTAGGCTCCTGAGAGCCACACAGGTTGCACAGCAAGTAGTAGCGGCGGTATTCATAGGGAACACCCGTTACACGTGCATAACTGATGTAAATAACACGTGTGTAACAGGCTCTGTAGTCTTCCCGCTTGCGCACAGCTTCGGTACAGGTAGGGAGCAGGTATTGCTGTTCAGGACGTGCTGACAGGCGCATGCGTGAGCTGCCGTTTGCCTATTGGGCGATATGTACTTACTCGCGAGTGTACTTAAAGTGAGTGTACTTAAAGCGGGGTATGCCTGTATTACAATCTGAGACAAATTCAGATTAATCTTTGAATGTTTATCTCACGTGTTCCACGTGACAATCAGACAGTGGGGTTACATAGAGTAACCAACTCAGAGACCATCAAGGTAAGTTCTTCACACTGCCAGAAGTAATTTCCCAAATGGTCAGCAAAGAAGATAGAGGGAGGGGAATCCCACATACTAGAAACAAAGCAAATATAGTGAAGATTGCTTGAATTATTAAAAAACACAAAGTAATGCACTTACATAAGTGTCTTTGAGGTGAGGATTCAGACCACCCTGGGTCAAAACACAGGAACTGGACAGACAGCAGCACTCCCAAACAGCCCTTGATCCTGCTGCACGGCCGATAAGCAGTCACTGGGCTGAGTAATTGGAACCTATTCTAGGCTGAAGTCCACCAACAGTGAATGAATCCCCCCCCCCAAAGTCTCTGTACTGCAAGACCCGCTCTACGCGTTTTTCTATATTAGACTTCCTCAGGGGTGATCTAATAGAGTATTGGGTCCCGCTCCCTTTTAAGTGTACCGCCGCCACCCAAAATGAACTTGCGTCACATCATCACTGACGTCACGGCGCTCTCCGGCGTCCAGCGTGTCATCACGAGTTGAGGTTCCTGACGTCACAACGTTGCCTGGAGTCGTAGGCATCCCGAGCATGATCCTTCGGCGATTTCCTCGTAGCAACGTTAGTTGGTTACACTGGTGTCATGGAAACTTTCACTAGCCCCTAAACTACCACACATACGCTGCCTCATTGGGCAACATCAGCCATTACCAAAGCTGCTGAACCTCTAATGAACGCAGAGATATCCATACACAGATAATACAGTACAAATTATGCAAATATATAAGAAACATAAGGAGTCAGAATAATGCATCACGAAGGATTTATAGGGAAATTAATTTAGTGCATCACACTTATTTAAGGAGAAGGTGTCGTTGAACCAGAGATGTTATTACGTGGCACACTTTTCTGAAGTAACTTGAAACTTGACATTTTCGCCAGATTCACTAAGGTCCGATGCGGGGTATTGCACCAGATTCGGGGTTAGCTGCCATTGTCTTGTGTAACCCTTCCTTATTCTTCCCCCAGACACCTGTTGCTGAGCTGGGGGCCTGAGTCTTCTAGTTATGGGTGATATGCCACACGTGGCATTGGGTCAGACAATGGAAGACAGACTATAATATATTTATTTATAGTTTAGCCATATTTATATAGTAGGTATGGAAGAACACTCCGGTACCTTATGATGACAAAGGACCACTGCATACCTTACATAACACATCAACATAACAAGCCCCCTAATCACTGCAGAGGTGTATGTCAGTGTCTGTGCTATGATCACCCAATCGTGGGTATCAAGGCCTGTTTGATGGTGCCGGTACACCGTTGAAGCTTGTTAATGCGAATAAGTGTAACAGTCCTGTACTTCAGAAAATGCTTCCACACCACTTTAGTTGAACGCCGTTGAAGTTCCCTCTCCGATGGTGCTCTTTCCTCTGCGCTGCTCTCACTTCAGTGATCCGCTGGTCCTCCCTGCACAATTTGCTGCTCTCCCTCCAGTCAGTGCCCGCTCTCTACAGCGGAACATAGACTGGTCCTGAATCACTTGAAATCAGTTCTGAGATCCCTCAGACTCGTGCAGATATCACCTCACATGTTCTGCAAACCCCTTTTAAAGGCTCCTCTCTCCTTAGTCCCATCTTGCTATTGGCTGAGTCCATTATCAGTGACATGCCCATAGCACACTGGAGAAGAACCTGGCAGGGGGCATTGTGAGTGTGTTGTCTACATTGTACAGAGGGTCACACTTGGGTGTGACTACCAGTATTGTGCCTTAATGAATCTGCCCGTTTGAGTAAGTAACACCCCTAGAGTATATTAGTTTGCTACGTCCCCGCTTTTTGCTGTTTAGATCAATACTGAAAAGCTGTAGTGGTATTGTTTCAGCAATAGAGGTAATCATAATCAACCTTTTCTTTTTTAGATGTTCCTATCTGATGTTTGACTTTTCAAATAGGCTGTAACTATTTAGCAAACCATTATTTGATTATTGCCATGATTGTTTAATTTTTAAGCTGTGGATGTCAGGTTTCAATTTGTAGTGCTCATAATCTCTTTTATATTGACATCAAAGAAAATATATTGGGTTTTTTTCTGCCTTCACTCCAATGGTTTGAGACTGGATCTGTAGCGTAATTATCCCCATATGCTCAAACATTTGAACCTGCAGTTATGTAGCACTGTACTAATGGCTCCTGGATTTCCTGATTGTTCATTTTTTTATTTTTTCCATTATTCTACTGGCAATTTTTACATATTCATGTCCATCTTTATTTGTATCAGATGGTTCTACTCAGTATGCAGCCTGTGTTAACATTTTCTGGACGAATGATATGAGCAATACATAATTGCTAGTGACTCAATGCATCATTTTTATAGTTAATCTGCTCAAATGTCAGTGTTGATTGCATGATAATAACATTTTTAATGCATTACCTTGGCACACATTCGTCCTAGAGAAAAATGAAATGGAAACATAAATGTAATTAGTTTGAAATACACCGCCTGGTATTACTAATTTCCAAGGCCATGTGAATTATTAAATATTCAGTTACAATATTGTGCTGCAATACTGTTAATTCTGCGTTCTTGCAAGCTGTACAATAATATAGACCAAGGAAAAGGAGAAGGAAGACCCTCACTACAGCCTAGGTGTAATGTCAAGGAAAGGTGCTTCATTGGGCAACATAACTTAAGCAACCCCAGAATAAAACAGATCCCAGTATAGGAAGCACTCAATTCCCTATAGTGTAGGTGAACTATAGTATCTTTATTAATAGCAAAATGCTAAAATATACATGTGTTTCAAGGCTTAATCAAGTGACTAACAATGAATATCACAAATGACGCTTTAGTTAGTTAAGAGTTCGACAAATCCGTCCACGGGTTGTATCCAATGGGGTTTTTTCTTTTTAAATTTGTTCTTTATTCCATTTTTCTTCAAGGGCGTGGGGATGGGGGACAGAAAATAAAATAGGGTAACAGGGGACATTTAAAGGACTGACATTCAATTATATAAAAAAAAATAGCACAATAATAGAAACAATAGTACATAGTTTGACATGCAAAAATATTAGTGCAGTACTGCTTACCCTACAGTGTTGCGCTATGATTTTTGTTTGTTTGTGTTCTTTTCTTTGCATGGTCTGTCGAGCAAGTGTGCGGATCCCTTGAGGAGTACAGGACATTCCACTGACTATTTGGCGCCAGGTTTTTCTTTATTTTGACATGCAAATGCATTACATTACATATAAACTGTATTCCATTGTGTTAGGATTAAATATAGTATATTAATTCCGGCATCTTGGTGGAATAAACATGCTTTTCTGGATATGCTTTACATTTTGTTTAAAACTTGTTTTAGCCTTTTTTATTGCTCTCCTGTTTTATGTTTTAGACTTGTATATCTAGGGTGACCAGATTTACAAAAGTAAAAACCGTGACACATTAAAAAAAATATTTATAAAACAAATTACATCATCAACTACGCTTTATGTCTCCTTTATGTCTCTCTGCCCCTCTCACACACAGCCTATCCTCTCCCCCCACCCTCCCTCCATTCTCGTTCCTCTCCCATCTTTGGTCTCGTTCCTCCCCCCTCATCCCTCCATTATCGTTCTACCCTTCCCATTCTGTCTCTCTCCCCATTCTCTGTCTCTCTCCCCCATTCTCTGTGTCTCTCTCTCCCCATGCTATGTGTCTCTCTCCCCTCCATTCCCTGTCTCTCTCTCCCCCATTCTGTGTGTGTCTCTCTCCCCCATTCTCTCTGTGTGTCAGTTTTTCCCCACTATACCCTCTGCATTTGTGTTCTTCACTATACCCTCTGCATTTGTGTTCTTTTCTAATACACGATACCCTCTGCATTTGTGTTCTTTTCTTCATATGAGGTTAACCAGGAGTCCACGCACCTGAGGAATTCTACATATGGAGTGACAGTATTATGTTTTTCAGTGCTATACATCACTGGGTTTATTTGCACATTGCACTGTTTATATTTGGTCACTTTGCACCACGAGCACTTTTTGTTTAAAGTTTTTCCCCATGCTATGTGTCTCTCTCTCACACCCCATGCTGTGTCTCTCTCCCCATGCTGTGTGTGTCTCTCTCTCCCCCATGCTGTGTGTGTGTCTCTGTATCCCCATGCTGTGTGTGTTTCTTTCCCCCATGCTGTGTCCCTCTCTCTCTCCCCATGCTGTGTGTGTGTCACTCTCTCCCCCCATACTGTGTGTTTCTCTCTCCCCCATGCTGTGTGTCTCTCCCCCCATGCTGTGTGTGTGTCTCTCTCCTCATGCTGTGTGTGTGTCTCTCTCTTGCCCCATGCTGTGTGTCTCTCCCCATGCTGTGTGTGTCTCTCTCTCCCCATGCTGTGTGTGTCTCTCTCCCCCCATGCTGTGTGTGTCGCTCTTTCCCCATGGTGTGTGTCTCTCTTTCCCCATGGTGTATGTGTACCTATCACTGTGGAACGTGGGGGTGTGGGGGGGAGGTAAGCAGGGGCCCTGGCAGCAGACACCGGAAATTCTCACTGCTGGGGCTCCGCAGACACTAACCCCATCCCCACCCTCTGCAACTGCAGTCAGACCAGCCTCTGCTCTGTTCCTGCTCTCCTTTTTGCCTGCATTCTTGATCTCTGCTGCCCCCCCCACCTCCTTATGGTCAAAACTGGGCCAGCCACAAAAAAGGGACACTTTAAAGAATGTCGGGCAGCCGGACAGACCTTAAAAAAACGGGACTGTCCCGGCTAAACCGGGACATCTGGTCACCCTATGTATATCTCCTTTGGTTTATTGTCCCTCTAGATTTAGAGAGTCCCCCTGGTGAGCTTTATGTCTCCTATGTAATTTCTCCAGGGTTCCCACACTCTTAGAAACTTTGACCTGTGTAATTTTGTATCCGTGTTAATTTTTCCACAAGACACACCCTCCAAAGTCTCGCCTTTACTTGGTCTAGAGATGGCTTTTCCTGTTTCCAGGCCTTAACTACCGTATTTCACACCTGGTAGCTGAGTATATGTGTGTCACTAGTTTATGTTCACTTTTCCCCAGATTTTCAACTGGTCTACATAGAAGTTCTTTGCATGGGTCTAAGGGGAGTGTGATTGCAAGGATCACCTGTACCATATTATGAGTGGACTTTCAATGTCGTATTACTTTAGGGCATTTCCACCATATACTGTATGCATAAAAGATCCCTGATGGCCACATCCTCTTGAGCAAAGAAGTTACGTGTTTCTACAGAAAGTGGACAGTCTTAGTGCGGTACAATTCCATTGCTGGAGCATTTTATATACATTTTCCTTAATCTGAACACATGTGGAGCTTTTTTAAATCCCTTCAAATATGTCTTCCCACCGTTCTTGATCTATCACTTCTCTGATAGTCTCCTCCCATTTTTGTACAAATTTAGATTTTGTTGCAGAATCAATATCTAATATTAAACCATGGTTGCTCGTCTCTGATTGGTTGTGGACTCACAGAGCTGAGGTAAGGGTATATGATCACTTACCAGAGACAGAGGACAGAGTCCTGTTAGAGTAGTCGTAGGTGTGATCAAGGCAGAGGTCAAGGCAGGTGGAAAAGAGGCAACGTCAGGATACAGGCTGGGGCCAAGGCAGGTGGAACTGGAGCGGTGGTCAGGGAACAGACTGTGGTCAGCAACAGGGAAGATACAGGAACAGCGATTGCACAGGAACAAGAACACAAGGGGTCCAGGAACACATGGAATAGCATACCATTCTTGGGCAAGGGCTGGGAGTCACTGCCTGCTATTTAAAGCCTTGGAACAGGTGCAGCCAATTAATACGCCAGGAAGAGATTTGCCAGGATACAACATGGCTGTAACAGCCACGTAAGGGCAAGTTCCAGCAAAACCCAGAACTAGAAACCTTACACATACATTGTGGAGATGAGGCTTTTTTGACTTTCATTGGTGAGGCAAATCTCTTCAAACACTGTATGGTCTGTGTATGGATCTTTGATTCTTATATGATCCCTCAACTGGAGATATCTGAAGAAGGCAGATTTATGTAGCCCAATTTCTCTTGTTACTTTTTCAAAGCTTTTAATACCTTTATTTACCCATAATTATTTAACCCATGTTATTCCTGCCTTGCTCCAGTCTTTAAAAGCTGCAGATTCTATACCGGGGCAAAAATAGGATTCTCGAATAGTGATATCATCTGGAATTTTTAATTAGTCAGACCATATTTAATTTTCAACGAGCCCCACATTTTAAGTGAGTGACAGATTACAGCAGTACTGTCAATTTGGGTCTGCCCTGTTTAGCCATAATAACATGTCTATTCTTGAATATGACATTGTGGCAGACACTATTTCCAATCCAGTTTTGTATATGTTTTTTTGGGCACGCCAGTGAATCAGCTGGCTTAAGTGCGCTGCTTGATAGTATTGCATTAGATGTGGTAGCGCTAGGCTTCTAGTTAATTTGGACTGGTAGAGTACGCAGATGTGAACAGAGAAATGAAAACATACATATAACCTACAAATGTAATAAGACTGGATAGAGTTAAGAAGGCATGTTGGCCTGTTCAAGCCAGTTAAGGAAGTTTAAGTTTGTTGAAAGATGCTGGGAGCTCAGGAACCGTGCAAATACAAAATAAAAAATATATAGTGCAACAACGTAGATACAAATGTGGTAAATGCATTACAAATGGCCACATAGGCTGCTGTATGTGCAACAGCAGCCTATGCGGTACTTCTTCCCCAAGCACCCACAATCGTTCCGAGCAGAGTGCCGGTATCCAGAAGGCGGACTTCGTACATTGTACTTTATGAGAGACAACATGTGAGTGGCCATTTGTAATTCATTTACCTGTTATTACAGTATCATTTCTCTACACTTAGTCCATTTCTCTTGTTTATTCTCTCTGCTCCGCACGTCCACCTGGATCACGGAGGTGACCAGAAGACTACCAGAGTAACCATACCATCTATCCATCCAGACAGCCTAGAATGGCACAAATGCTGTACTAAATAATACACCGTGTGAGTATACACCTATAAGGTGTTATATCTCATCATACCAGCACATTTGTATCTACGTCATTGCACTATATATATATTTTATCTTTGCATGGTTCTTGAGCTCCACCGCATCTTTCAACAAACTTGCAGCCAGAATCTACTAGGAGGGTTCATTGTGGGTGGAAGCCAAAGAGGAACCTATTATATTTATCTAAGTGGTTTATTTTTTCTTTATATTATTAGAAGACCACTTTATATTTAATATTAGATTTATTCACTTGATATATATTTTTTACACTTGCACTAAGAGCGCCGGGTGATTTCTATTCACAAGGACGTTTAAGAGCAGCTGGACCATATGGACCTGAATACACTAGAATTGTGAGGTTTCCTTTAGGCTACAGCATAAATTTAACTGGACATCCCGGTCCATGTAAACAAAGGACTTAAATTAGTTATTTTACATTGTAGAAAGTGGCAGTACTGTTGCTTTGGAAATATCAATTAATTTGACTTATAATACTTGTAAAAAATGTCAAAGTGACATGTATTTTGAAGAAAGGTTCTTGTTTCAGGTTCCTTGTGTTTGCTTTAAAACAAACAAGGACAAATAAGGACGTCTATTTTGAGCATGAGAAAAAAATGTATAAGAGCGAATAGAACTATGCATCTGTTCTACAGCTGGACTGTAGAGTATGTTGGTATTTCTTCAGTTACTGTAAATGCTAGATTAAACACTGCAACACAGTGAAGGAACCAGATGTGATATTTCTTCTTTTTCAGTAATATTTGTTATGTGCCAAAAAGGATAAGGAAATGTAACACCATATCAGACTCTGGCAGACTCAGAGTAGCTTTACAAACAAGTAATTTAATAGGATGTGGAAAAGAATCTGCTTTCAATAAAGATTGTTGTCTATGTGATGACATTGTTGCTTAGAACTCTTAGGCTGAGGCCATGGTGCCTTCTCCTGTGCAGAGGCGCGCGGAGGCTGAGGGAAAGCGGGTGCTTTCCCTGGCCATGGTGGACGGGCCATGGGGGGACTTCCTGGGGGCGTTCCTAGTGACATCACTGAGCTGGTTCGCCCTCATGGGCGAACCGCTCACATGACCTGTCTGTCGCGCTGAGAAATCAGTTTTTCTGATTTCTCACGAAACGCGCGCCCCCTCCCGCTTCCGCGTGCACGCGCCCGCATGCCTTATGGACGCAAACACTGCCTTAAGGCAGTCTGTTCACTCAGCGTGTGGACGCGTCCGCACGGTCTGCGGCACCATGTCCGAGGCCTTACATTGTTCTGGTGTTAGAGCTTCTACTGGTGGCCTTCCAGTACACTTAAACATTAACTTTTTTACATTGCTGAAAGTTGCTAATGCTTAAGTTACGCTGTTTCCTCTGCCTTTATTCTGCTTTGCTTGCTAATAAACAGTAAATGCTGAGAAAATGATCAATCGCGTTTCTTTCCCTTTTGTCATTCATTTAAAATTGCCTATGTAAACAATTTTTGTTAATGGTTCATCATTAGCTGTTTGTACAGTAGCTTAAACAGACTTATCATATGTAACCTCCCTCCTAAAGGGTTACAAGCAGGTTAGAGTATGCTGCCTCACCCTGTATTGCAATAGGATCCTGATATCACAATGGAGTATTTAGGATAGGAGGAAGGTTCTGGAGGTTCATGTTCCTGGAGGAGAGGAGCCTCGGGGGGCGTAGATAGGGATATATAAATAGATTACTAGAACGGATCACGCCCCCCCTTATTTATTATGTTGTAGCTAGGGACAGTGCCCTTTATGTTAGGATCACAGAAGATGGCTAGTGGAATCCAGCAGGTCCCAGAGGTGAGAAAATGGAATGCCACAGAGGGCTCTGGGTGTCGGAGGATCGGCTCTACCAGCAGATCCATACAAGTCTCAGCCTGTGTGGAAGTGCCACTTCCCAAACAGGAAAGGGGTAAAATCTTCACTTCACAAAACCTGCCACGATTCCAGTAAGGGCCCAGTTTAAATGGGGTATAACAGATGTTGTGCCGCAAACGGGGGGGGGGGGGCGTTCCCAATGCCAGTAAGCAACCAAGCAGATATACCTCCCTTTAGGTGTTAATAGTGGGCACTTAAGGAATCAAAGTATTCATGAATAACCATGAAAAAAAATAGCACAACGTTGTTGTATGTGTGTGATATGTCGCCATGACTTTTGTTATTTTCATCCTTGCTACCTCATCACCCAGCCACCAGAATCCAGCACCCTGAGTCAAGCTAGCCTATGTTGAGTAGCCAAATATTGTACACGATGTAAACTCCCTAGAAGCCGGTCAGGTAGGGTTGCACATACAGTAAGTAGATGACTTGGCTCACTTGAGCATCACTCTTCTTTATACTACAGGTTCAGATATAGTACCAAATACAGAGGTGCAGTATATTAGCTAGCAGTAAGTCACAAACTCTCTCCTAGCAGCTTCCCTTGTGCACCAATTAATTTACTAAATCTTACAACTGAGACAGATTTAGTAAACGGTGAACAGAGAATCACCTGAAATATACCAGATCAAACACATTCCCTCCTCTTAGTACCTTTAAAAGGGCAAGTGGGTTTGCACTGTACTATTCACTCAATTTATGTGATCATTAAACTAGTATGGAAGGGGGAGGGACAAGAAACAGATAAAAAACTAAATAGAATAGTTGTGGATGGGTAAATAGCAAGGGGTCCTGGATGTATAATGGAGGCAAGTAGGAGTTTGGCAAGTAGGGAGACACCCATATTAAATACAGATAATACAAGAAAACTTCTAACGACTAAATCCAATTAGAGTAGAAAGGCAGGAGCAGGCATTACTGAAACATGGTGGGATGAAACTCATGACTGGGCAGTTCATATTGAGGGTTATTCCCTTTTTCGGAAGGATCGAGCAAATAGAAGAGGAGATGGAGTATGTTTATATGTTACACCCGATCTAAAACCTATTATAAGGGAAGATGTTTATGGAGGGAATGATAAAAATGTAGAGACCTTGTGGATAGAAATTAGCAGTTGATGTTTAAGTATAAAGAAAATGTTTGTAGGAATATACTATAAACCACCAAATATCTGTGAGATTGAGGAAGCCACCATACTTTTGCAAATGGAGAAGGCATCAAAACTAGGTCATGGTTACATAATGGATGATTTTAATTATAATTATCTAGACATAGACTATAGACTGGTGCAATGAGATTAGCATTACAACTAAAGGAAACAGGTTTTTGTGGGTGCTTAAAAACAATTACATGCCCCAAATTATTGAGGAACCAGGAGAAGGGCAGTACTGGATATGGTAATATCAAACAATATAGACGTAATAACAAATATTCAAGTCCGGGAACATTTGGGTAACAGTGATCATAACATGGTCTTATTTGAAATAAATGATAAAAAATATACTTGGATTCCAGAAAGACTTCAAACTTTAGAAAGGCAGATTTGAATAAATTGAGGTCTAATCTACAAGGAATAAATTGGGATGATGTTTTTGTAGGGAAAAATGTGGGATAAACGGGCAGTTTTTAAAACATTGTTAGAAAAGCACACTTATCAGCGTATACCCTTGGGTAATAAATATAAAAGAGACCAGTCTAAGCTAGTGTGGCTAAATTCACAGGTAGGGGAGGATATAGAAAAGATGATGCAGGCATTTAGATTATTAAAGTAAGAGGGGACAGGGGCATCATATTAGAATTATACGGAATGTAACAAAGGTTGAAAAAGGGCCCTCAAATTAGTAAAAATGGATAATGAAAAAAGGATTGCGATAGAAAGAAAGATCAGCCCTAAAATGTTCTTTATGGACCTTAATAACCAAAAAACATTAGAAAAGAAAATAGAGGACCCTTTCAGTGTGAGATGGGTAGGCAGATTATTGGAGATAAGGAAAAAGTAGAGATACAGTATTAAACAAATTCTTTGTTTCTGTATTTAACAGGGAAGAATCAATTGCAATAGTAGTGCCGCAGGAAGAAGCCACAACCTATATATTAACTAACAATTGGTTAACTGAGGAAGAAGTTCATAGGCAGCTTGATAGAATTAAAGTAAATAAAGCACCTGGCCCCGATGGTATACATCCAAGAGTTCTTAAGGAGGTAAGTTCAGTAATAACCAAACCATTACATTTAATATTCAAGGATTCCATTTCCATAGGCTCAGTACCAGAAGATTGGCGTAAAGCAGACGTGGTGTCTATTTTTAAAAAGGAAGCTAGATCACAACCTCGAAATTATAGACCTGTAAGCCTCACATCAATAGTACGAAACAACTTGAAAGTTTAGTACAGGTAATATTCGGGAATACCTAATGGAAAACAAAAGTATTAGTAATAGGCTAGATTTATGAAGGATAGGTCATGCCAAACGAACCTGATTAGTTTATTTGAGGAGGTAAGTAGGAATTTAGACCAGAGTAATGCAGTTGATGTTGTCTACTTAGATTTTGCAAAGGCTATTGATACGGTTCCACACAAGAGGTTAGTACACAAAATAAAGCAAATTGGACTCGGTAAAAATATTTGCACCTGGATTGAAAACTTGTTGAAGGAAAACAACAGAGAGTTATAATAAATTGAACTTTTCAGGCTGGGCTAAGGTTGTGAGTGGAGTACCTCAAGGATCAGTATTGGGACCCCTGCTTTTTAACTTGTTTATTAATGAACTTGAGGTTGGGATAGAGAGCAAAGTCTCCATCTTTGCTGATTGTGTAAGGTGGGAAAATTAGAGCAGGATGTAATCTCTTTCTAGAAGGACTTGGATAGACTGGAGACTTGGGCAGGTAATTGGCAGATGAGGTTTAATACAGATAAATGTAAGGTTATTCATTTGAGAAACAAGAATATACTGTACATGCAATTTACAAATTAAATGGGGGAAAAATAGGTAGAATGATTTAGGAGTGCTTGTAGACAGCAGGCTTAGAAATAGTGCCCAATGTCATGCAGTAGTAGCAAAGGCAAGCAAGATCTTATTTTGCATTAAACGGTTAGTGGATGGAAGGGAAATAAGCATAATTATGCCCCTCTATACAGAATTAGTAAGACCACACCTTGAATATAGCGTGCAGTTTTGGGCACCACTACATTGAAAATACATTATAGAACTAGAAAAAGTGGAGAGGAGCCATCAAATTAATAAAAGGGATAGATAATCTGATTTATGAGGAGAGGCTAGCTAAATTATATGTGTTTACATTTGAAAAGAAGCGTCTAAGAGGGGATATGATAACTATATCCAAATATATTCAGGAATAATACAAGGAGCTCCCAAAGGAACTATTCAAAAGAACATGGGGTCATCCCTTGAGTCTGGAGGCAAGAATATTTCACAAAGCAACAAAGGAAAGTGTTCTTTACAGTAACCGCAGTTAAAATGTGGATTTTTTTTTACCCATGGCGAAGGTGATGGCAGATACACTAAATATCTTTAAAAAAAAATCTTTGGACATCTTTTTAGAAAGGAAAGGTATAAAGGGATATACAACATATATAAACATGGAAAGGTCTTTGATCCAGGGAGAAAGACATTATTTGGAGTCAAGAAATTAAATGTTTCCCTTATGAGATATCAATGGATGATGTTTCACTGGTTTCTTTTTGTTTTCCTTCTTCTGGATCAAAATACTGTAAATACCAATATACGATAAGTAACTGTCATCTAAATTTAGCATAGGGTGAACTTGATGGAAATATGTATTTTTTCAACCTTATCTACTATGTGACTACGTTACAATGCCAATGAAATATCAAATATGTGAAAAATAAAGATGTAAAAAATGACAAGCGAGCTATTAAGTTGTGTCATAACTTCCTTTGTTTGTGGAGATTTAACAAGAACAGGTAAATCATTACTACCGGGGAAGATTCAAGAACAAAATTAGCATATTATTATATAGACGTACTGTAATTTATTTATCTTTCACCCAATGCGGTAACATAAAAGCTATTTCAAGTCAGGAATGTGGTGGTCTTGTATAAAATGTAACACTGTGCAGACAATAAGGGAAATTCACAAAGCTCTGATAGGGGGTATCAGAGCAAAATCCTGCGTTAACTGCTATCCAAGTCCATGACAGTTAACGTGGGATCAAGCTCCAATACTCTTTATCAGAGTTTTTTTTTAGGTAATCCTGTCTAATGTACAATATCTTTCAACTCAATCAATGTGGACAGGGAAAGCATACAACCATTTATTGTAAATTATCCTAAGGTGCTAGGCGCAGGCACAATAACCTTTTTCCACTTTAAAAGATCATAGCTCTAATATATCACAAAGCAGTAACAGCAAGTGCACATCACAAATACAATATGATTTTTCATACCATGTTTAAAAGGCATACCCTTGGGGGCTAAAGCAATTCCTATCCCATGTTTCCACCTCAAAATATTCCTCCCAAAGAATACAGAGTAGCAAAGATTGGAGGAAAAATTGTCAGGAACTTTATTAACAGACAACCATTTGTCTAAACCAAATGGAGACAGAAACTTACCCATTCCCTGCCAGTATGCCCATAACCAGATGTCAGGTCTCACACCACCAACCATTCACCTGCCTCCACCGCCAGTTGCCACCTATCACTTTGGAACCTGCATGCTCAAACACCACAAAGGGAAAGCCACCCATCAACAACTAATTATGGCTTCCATTCTATGGCGAGGAAAGGGTTAACCATGCTTTTAATAAAGGTCAAGCCCACTTGGTTACCCCTGACCCATGTATTGGGGTCCTAGAGTGTCAGCTCTTGGGCCCGGGCATTGTGTATACATTACTGTGACTCTGTGCAAAATATGAGACAATTGTCGTTTTTGGTGTTATACCGTTTCCAGAGGTGCTGGGACCAGGAGATGTTCAGGAGGTAAGTTTCAGGGTGGGTTTGACGGTGAAACTGGTTGCGGAATGTTGCTATGTATCGGGGTGCCGGAGTTACAGGATTCCCCAAGGGTGTACCCAGGAATCAGGTAAGATTCTGGGATATGAAACACAGACAGAGCTCAGTGCACATCCAGTGAAACTTATACACGGTACTGTGCCTAAATATATATGTATAGACAGTGGTCGACAAATCACCAAAAAATCTACTCACCAAACATAAAAATCTACTCGCCACCTAGTACCACACGTGTGCTGCTTGGGCCAATAGGAGCTCGCCACGATGTTAAATCCACTCGCCCGGGGGGTGCAAATGTATAGGTTTGTTGAACACTGTGTATAGATATCTATTAAATAAAATGGTCTTTTAGTTTAACATTTTGGCCAAAGTGTTGTAAGCCCCTGAGCCACTACACGACAGAGCACATCTCAAGGGTCCGTAACACTAATATAATTTCTTAATAACCTGTGCATTACCAGGAAGAATGATTTATAATAAATCTGTCAAAATTAGTTGCATTGTTCTAAGTCTGATTGAAGCTTTTATTCACCTGTACATTACCAGGAAAAGCACTCTGTATTAGATTTGTCACAGTGTTAGGGACCCTTGAGATGTGGTCTGCCGTGTAGTGGCTCAGGGGCTTACAACACTTTGGCCAAAATGTTAAACTAAAAGACCATTTTATTTAATAGATATCTATACATATATATTTAGGCACTGTACCGTGTATAAGTTTCACTGGATGTGCACTGAGCTCTGTCTGTGTTTCATGTTCTGTCTCTGGTTTTAAATATATATTGCCATGCTCAGTAGCACTCCTTATATTCTTATATATATGTTGTGGTTATTTTGGGGGTTCAATATAAGCTTGTAGGTGTCCTGTATGTTTTAAGATTCTGGGATACACTAGAGCACATTGCTCCGTCAAACTCCCATCCTGAAAACATTCCTGCGACTCACCACTGGGACGCCCTGCTTCAGCACAGAGCAGGAAAATGAAAAAGTGGGACACAAGGGGTTTATGTATATCCCCACACTCCAGTCAGGTATAAGACTGAGGGTTGTTTTACTAAAATAAGAGGTTTAGAGTTGTAGGGGTTACATTTTGAGTTAAAGTGTCAGCTCTGCAGCCAACTGCTGGCTGCAGTCCTGAGAATGTGTATAAGTATGTTTTATTAAAATATGGTTAAGGGGGGAAATCATATAATGGGTTAAATGTATGAATTATAGTAACAATGTTTTTGAATAAGGGAAAAAAGAATGGGTTTTAACCATCCCCCAAGATTTATAAGTAGGTTTTTGAAGTAATGTCATAGGAAGTCAGTTAGATAAACAACCCATTTGCATAGAAAGCAGAGGGAGCTTCAAAGAAACATTTGTCCAAGAGGTGTTAAACCTTTTGCCTTTTGTTGACACGTAGGGTATGTAAGCCTGGGCTTTGAAATGCTTAGCAGGATTCAAAGGTGTTATCCTCTTGTTAGCAGGAAAGACCAAATAATTTGTTAGCCCATCTGTGCTAATTGAAGCCCCAATATCCTTAGATCAAAAGGGTCCCTTTGGCCTAGCTAGACTGAGCGGCATTCAGGAAGAAAACAGGATGACATATGCTAAGTGGCAAGTGGCCAGTGTGGGCAAGTTGACATTTTTGTTGCACATGCTCTCTCACTATTGTGATGCCAAGTGTTATGAAACTGGCAAACTGTGTGAGTGGCAAGGGATAAAATTACCACGCAGTGATGTGCTGCAGACTGACAAGATGGACTTTTGGGAGTTTTTAAAAAGTCATGCAGTCAGTCAGAGAGTTGTTCCATCAGTTCTATCATGCAAAGAGTTCCATCTAAGAGTTCTATCAGATCCATCAAATTTTTTCATGAGTTCCATCAGTTCCATCTTGTGTGATTCACCTGAGGTTCAGTCCCATTTGAGAAGTTCCAGCTCTGAGTAAATCGCATACATTTCTCAGAGGCTAAGTGACCGGAATTCAACAGCAAGAGGCCACAGGAAGGAAAAGTGGCCGGGAATTATTTTGCTGTGTGTTTGCAACTAGAAAAGATTAGTTTTGTTATCCCAGTTTCCAAAGTAAGTGTGTCTTTTTCCTGTAATTTGTGTAAGATAGTTGTGTACGTTCATTATGTGAATAAACGCAATTTATTTTTATCTCTCTGCTTTTCTCAATCAATGATCCCGGTAATTAAATGTCTTAATAAGTTTGGTCTACCATGACACATTCACACTTAGACCCAGACATAACTCAAACATTAACAACGGCTAGCAGGGTATAACCACCAAGATATATTCAGAAGTTGCGCCGATATTTAAAACTCAACCAAAAGCTACAAAATGCCCCCCCTCTTTGTTTTATATCAATGCTTCTAAAATCCTCACCTCTCTGTCCCAGCTCTCCATGAAGTGAAAATGTTATCTGAGAGTCTCGGCCCAGTGGTCATGCCGTCTTTTCCCTTTTTGGTCTGGGCTTTCTGTCTAGCAAATAAGACAACATAAGGAACAAAGGGGCAGATAAATCAATCACAGGTATGGGTTAGCCCACCCGATCCATCATTAATACCCATTGACTTGAATGGGAGTTTACATTTGATAGGGTGTGCTAACCAATACCAGAGTTTGATGATGGGTTTTTAGATCCAAAACATCATCCATTCCAATATTGTGGCCAAAAAAGGAGCACATCACTTGCATAACTGCCTGTGTAATAAATATGCATTTATAGAAAACAGATTCTAAGAAAATAGTTAATAAAATTCAGGTAAACAGTTTTTTCTTTTGACCAGTGTCAAATCTAAACTGAACGCTGAAGATAATTCTAGGTATGCAGGCAGGTAGCATCTCTTTATTTCACAGCTGTTGCTAATGTATAAAAAAATAGTTCTATCCTGGACAAAAATGTTATCTGGGTTACCAACTGATGCAGTTGTTGGTAACGTATACTCATTTTCCCTGCTAATTAAATATTTTTAACACAGGCCAACATTTTCTATTTTAAACTCATTTAGCAATCAAATAATGCCTAGAAGAAAGCGCAAAGAAATGCCTCCATGGTGAAATATAGTTGGTGATTTTAATGGATAAAATAATGGTTACAATACACTCACATAGTGCATAAGAGCAATAAACATGTATGCACCACACTGTCACCAGCTCCTCTGTCCTATGCCTCCCCTAGAATGCTCCTAATCACTGCTCAATTACTTGCCGTTTAAAAAAAAACAAACCCCTCTTCACGACATCCTGTGAGCTGAAGGGGATCTCCTGCAATCGAGTGTGAATGTCCCGAACCTTGCGTGCGATGCGGTGCACGATGACGTCAGGTGGGGGCGTAATCTGCACTTAGTGCGGTAGCAGGGGGTTCCTTTTCTTTGCCTCCAGTCTGGTAGCAAAGAGTGACTTTCCTCCTACGCATTTCACTAGAGCACAGCTATCTTCATCAGGGATCTATGGTATCTAATGAGTGAAGAATCACTCTGCTGAAATAACCTTCACTGCTGCCCTATTGGGGCCTCAGTTAACCAATGAGTTCTCTGAGCGCACGCCATGGGTTGTTTTCTTACTGTACCTTTGTACAACTGATTGCACGTAAAGTTCTACGTATATAACATGCAATCCCTTTGGAAGGAAATTCAAATGAGAAATAATTTTGTGAATGATTTTGTGTGCCCATACCTTTAGACCGCACTCCATAACCCTCCTTATAAATGGACAGTGTAGGAACCAGCATGGTTTATAATTTCATTTGCGGAATTTTCCTGACAGTGATGAAAAGCAAATGCCAGAATTTGCAAATGCAGTAAACATAATTCACTTTTGTTTTTATAAATAGTTATGGTAGAATTTCTACAAGATTCAGAAGGTTTTATGTAGCTGATAATCAATCATGACATTGTATTGTATTGTAGATGCATTGTAACAGAGCAACCAACTTCAGATGGATATTATATTTCCTATTTCATTTGACATAGATGTATGTTAGTTCTTTTAAAGTTAAACAATAAAACCTAGCACTTTTCCTTTGAACGAAAGCAATTTTATATATTAATATTGTTTACCCCTTTAACCTCTACTGTTCTCTTGCCTTAAAGCTTTTCCCCTCACTGCCCCTTACCTGTGGAACTACCTCACCCTCACCATACACCAAGAATGCTCTCTCGACACCTTTAAGCCAAGCCTTAAAACTCACCTCTTAAATTAAGCATTTCAATAGCCTAGACTCATGGCTACTGTCCCACAACCACAGTAGCTCCTACCAACCTTTGTGGCCAAGCACTGCCATCTACTGCACGTATTCCCTCACCTGCTGCCTCTGTAAATCTCCCAACACACAGTACCACTTAGATTATAAACTCTCCGGGGCAGGGATTTCCATTCCTATTGTCTGATTTTGTTTGTTGTACTTATTGTATTATAATTCCCTGTACTGTATTGTCTCTTTTCTAAAGCGATGAGTACACTGTGGGTGATATCTGATAAAGATATACATACATATTCGTTAAGTATTAACCCTTTGCTGTCGGAGGTGACTGTGAAGCATTGCAGTCCCGTAGGGCAATGAAGGGGTTAGGTCTAGTCATTTTCTTAAACTATAAGATTCCTAAAGCTGCAAATCGTGATCTCAATCATTCATTGTATTTCAAATTGTTATAGCAATAAGGAAAACATAAGCCAAGAGGCCCGCATTGGGAGACACATGTTAAAAAGATTAGGAAAGGGTCATGTAGAAACTGGACTGAATACTATGGTTGCATTCAGTATTTGAATCCTTGCTACTGTATGAAAATCACCATCTAAGAAAAACATTTCCACAATCTAAACCCATACGAAATAGGAGTGGGAGTTGTGGGAAAGGAGAGGCAAAGGAAGTGGTAAGAAGGGGGTTTGTACAGTTTACAATGCATCATAAGAGTTACAAAATGGCTGTGACATGTTTTACGCTGTGTAACCCAATAATGTGGAATTCTGAGCAAACTGATTTCACACAATGTTCCTTTAATGAGTAATTTCCTGGCTACATTTGCTTACAATAACAAACAAGTCAAGTTCTCATGTAACGTCCTGGAAGAGGTGTTTTTCTTTGGATACTGAATCCAATTACTCCAAAATAAATGAAATGTTATTTAGAGTGTCATTTTACATGATGCTTGCCGGAGAAGTTCATTGCATAATTATTAGACTGAAATTAAATGTCTGATGTTTGACATATCCGTTTAATGCTCGGCTGACAAACAAACACATTCACAAAGAAGCTTTTGTCATTTAGATGAGTAAAATCAACGTTTCACCTGAATTTTGAAAACTGTTTAGGAATTAACTATAACATTTAAAATACAGTATGAATGTACATTTTCGAATGCTAACATTTATTACCAATAAGCACTTATTCTTCCTGTCGCCATCTGTAATAATAGGGCACAACTAGCAATTTCCAGAGTTAGAATTAAAGGTCTAAATATAGCTCTGAAGCACTCAGCACTCTGAAGGAAAGTCACACACAAGATGTGCAATAGGTAGAATGGCTATGAATATTGGCAAGTAAACGTCATGTATATTGCAAAGGAAGTAGTAGGCATGTTAAATAAATAAGATTAAATGAGATAAGAAGAAACACATTATTATTTTTGCTTCTTTAAAAAGGTTTATTTGAATTTGACATCACAAAATATACTGGAAGTGTAGCAGGTATCCCTCTGGAATATGGGTTACGTATAGTCATTTTGTATCTGCTGAATATGTAGATATGCTGTTAGTATGTACCGTGAGGGTCTTAGGCTGTACAATGTACAATGGGGTCTTAGGCTGCGGCCAGGGTGATGCAGAGCGGGCGGGATCGCACTCAGCGTGATCATAGCAATGTGTTTGTCCAGCGTGAGCACGCGCGTGTTTGTTCCCGTGAGTGCACGGCACTCAGTTGCTTACAGAGACAAGCAAATTCGTTTCTGCCGGTCGCTAGCGCGTCACGTGAGCGGTTCACCCAATGAAGGCAAGCCAGCTCCGTGACATCATGGCCGAGCCCCCCGACATGCCCCTCTCCCCTTGGTGACATCCACGGTGTGATTTGACTCTGCAATTTGTAAGGGAAAGCAGGGCGGCAGCAAGGAGGCAGAAAGGAGGCGGCCGCTACATGTAAGGGCATAGGGGCAGTGGATCTCCAAATCCGCCACTTACTATGTGGGCTCTCACATGGTATGGAGTAACTTAGCAGGAAAGAAGTCACTTCCTCTGTATGAATGGTGACCAGTGACATCACCATGGGGATATATAGTTAACCTTAGGTTCTGGAATTTACAGGTAGGTTCCTGGGATTGGAAATGGAGGGTTGGTCAGCGCACGGGATTTTGCTCAGAGATTGAGATAAAACAATGGGAAACACGGAATTAGTGTTTTGAGTAGGCAAACATAACAATGAAGAGTTAAAAAAAAAAATTGGGCAATATGCACACATATTTTATGAGATTTGTTAAACATGTGTGCATATTGCCCAAACTACTAATTGTTTATATAACAAGAGGGGTCATTAAGACCCTACAGATTTTGATCACTGAATAGATATCATGTGCCCATAATCAACTGCCTGATATACTATTACTGCTAGTATCACCACTACTGTATATATTATCACTTCTTACCACTTAGAATTTTAAACTAAGAATCTATTTTAAACAATACTGGACATCAGTTCAAGACCCAATAATGAATAAAGGTTTCAAGTACTATTTTATTGCAAAAGGACTAATTGATTGCAATCAAACAATCAATTAGCTATCTGCCTATAAAGAGGGAAGACACAGGGCATCCGGCAGGAACCTGACGAAGCATTACTGCGAAACGCGTAGTTCCCTGCCGGAGCCCATTGAGTGAAGGACCCAGCCAGCCTGCTGACATCCGGGAAGATCTCTTCTTCCGGTCCCGCCGTCGGACGCGATCGCGGGAGTTTCACTGGAGAGAAGGATACCACCGGATGGATCCGGCTGACGCTGGGCTGTTTTAAACTGTATCGTGAGTGTTATTTTACTGTTTTTGCACTATAATAAATCTTATCTGCTTACTCACCGAGTTCGGCCCATTTTTTCTAATTTGGGCACCTGGGAGAGAAGCAACTCACATACTGCCTCCATTGGGAGGGTGAGATAGCCAACTTATCTACCGTTTCTGGCAGTGCTCCCTGCGGGAAAGACTACACAATAGACTTTATGAGCCAGTTACATTACCCCATTAACCCCTGATCAACAGCAGGCTATCCAAGCATATAGAAGCCCGCTAGTCACCCATATCTATCACACATATTTATTCTACTTACCCCCAAGTTGAATTATACGCTCTATAGTTCCAGTCTTGTATATACACAATTGATATTAGCACTATCACACATTTTATCTCCAACAGCATTGTCGCTTTGCACACAAACTGTTCAACAACCACACAATTTTAAATTTTCAATATTTAAAATTTTTTTTTTTTTTTTTAACTCTTCATTGTTCTGTTTGCCTACTCAAAACACTAATTCCGTGTTTACCATTGTTTTATCTCAATCTCTGAGCAAAATCCCGTTCGCTGACCAACCCTCCATTTCCACTGCTGCTACAAGAAGATTCCGGGCTTTATCTTCTCTACTGGTCCAGCTGCAGAAAACAACAAGGGCAAGTATACACTACCCTTTCTTTGGTTATACATTACCTCACAGGCAGTATTACAAGCTTGAATAAATAGGCAGCGCCCCAGCCTTTTTTATTTTTTTTATTTTTGTCACAGGTTCCTGGGATTAACAGTTGGGGAGCCGCACTGTTAATAATGTAAATATGTTCCTGTGTATACATAAGTGTATAGTTAATGTATAGTGATACTGCCTTGTCTATTTGTTGTTTTATAGTCAGGGAAAGTGTCTCATCCAGTTATCTTTCATAGTCATGATACTACAGAAGTCTACAGAATCTAAAAGAGGAAGCCTATATCCTATAGGGGTAATCACAATAGTAGCCCTGAGGACCTTATCAGAGTGGCCCTGCTGAGAGGCCCACTGTTGTCTCCAAAACAGAGTGCTTAAGAAAGGCACACAGTACCCTCTACCAAGATAGTGATCCCACAGTTCAGGATTGAAAGGTGGCCCAATTGATGAGGGGACTAAGATGGGGCTCAAGTGATAGAGAATTACGGACACTTCGCAGAAGATGACCACTTCAGATAATAACAGCAACAATATTAATACCTTCCTAGAGCATTAAGAGTGAGTGCTACTTAGGAAAGATATAAATAGTACAAACACTGTGAAAATACAAGAAGTATGTCTATTGTGGATAATGTGAATGTTTGAGGAGCAGTGTGACTGTCACTGAAGCTCATGTTTGTACTATAAAAGTTCCCTTAATTATTCCATAAGAATACCTTTGCCCAGCCTGTGAGGATGCAGCACCCTAACAATGTATGAGTGACTGAGCAAAGCCATGTATATAGTCAAGTGACGTAAACTCCTTAAGAGCCGGACAAGGAGAGATACACAAACATAGGAGTTACAAAGGCCGCTCTGCCACACAAAATGGCACAATGGAGTATTGGGAGTTTTTCCCCCTAACATCGCTTCTCTTGCCTTTCAGTTATTCTCTGACATCAGTGGAAGTTGCTGTGCCACAAGTTGTGTCTCTTTGGGGTCCTCCATAGCTCACTCAATGCCTCTTCCTTAATAAC
This sequence comes from Ascaphus truei, assembly GCF_040206685.1. Lineage (NCBI taxonomy): Eukaryota > Metazoa > Chordata > Amphibia > Anura > Ascaphidae > Ascaphus > Ascaphus truei. The sequence continues at coordinate 92,152,958 of NC_134487.1, read as the reverse complement.
CCAATGTGTTTCACCAGTGGTTTCCTGAGGGGCTTGAGGCTTCTGAGGCTTCTGAGGCTTCAGGCTTCTCTTCTTATACCATGGGGAGAAGAGGGGAATAGAGGATGGGGCTTGTATGGGGGTGTGAAAGGGAGGGAGGCTTGCAAGTTCATCGACATGAGGAGGGAGGGGAAACTTGAAACTTTAGCCCTGGGCCCCGGGAAATTTGTCGGCGCCGTGGCAATTTATATCAGTTTTCTATCAAAGAGATGCATATGGGCTTTTAGCTGTTCTTTACCATATATATCAGACCAATCCCCCTGTGCACGGGCAGAACCTGGATAATTTTTTCAAGTAAATGGTTGTTCAATATTGATGTGAACTGATATTATTTGTATCAAAAGACAAGATTACAGCACCACAAAAGCAAAAGATGATACCAGGACAACCAAGGGTTAATATCAAATGATATAAAATAAATTATAAATATGAAAAAATATAAAAAACACAGATAATAAGACAGAAATTATTACCAGATAATATCCCAATAGCTGGGTGTATAGGATAGCAAGTGAAACAATAGTAACCAGATAACAATTGCACTAACAAGACCAACAAACATACAGGGGCCTATTCTAATAGCCTCAATAACCAACTTATTGAGAAGCTTTCGCTTGGTACTGTAGCTATTGAGAAAGCTTCGATAAGTTGTTACATCGTGCGGCGAAAGCATTTTATCGCGATTTCTGGCTCCTGACCAAACACACTGTGCGGTAGCCGGCGAGAAGCACCAAATTGCAATTTTTATAAAACCGTGCAATTCTCGTAGTCTCGATTATCTTATCAGGCAAAAGCTGATGAGAAAGGCTGCGAGAGAGGGACTTTGAAAAAAATGCATTTTTCCTGCATCGGATTGAAGCCAGAGGTCTCCGGAACTGATACACATTAATAGCAGCACCAGAGACCCCCAGCATAAATCCAATGCATGAAAAATGCATTTACAGGCAGCTTCATTACCTTAGAGGCTAACCGCTAGGCAAGGAAGGGGTTAACTACCAGTGCCCTGTTTACTGTGGGTAGCGGGAGTGGGTGAAGGTGGTATTTGGCCCATGGTGGATGTTTAGGCCTTGCGGGGGGAGAGGGGGAGTGTTTCAGGAGGAGTTAACTCCTTCATTACCTTAGTGGTTAATACAGCTACGGTAATGAAGGGGTTAACGCTCCCGCTACCCACCCGGTAGCTATAAACACCCACCGCGGGCCAAATACCACCTTCACCCATCCCCGCTACCCACAATAAACAGAAAAACACAATACAAACACAATACTAAACAATACACCAATTCATTGCCAGTGTGGTTATCTACAGTATGCCCTCAATGGGAGCACAGATAGCCCCAATGGCAAGGAATGGGCACCCCCTCTATCCCCAACAACTATTACATTACAGTACAATAATGGGCAAAATTACTATTATCCAGATATGGATAATAGTGCATTTGCCCATTCAAAATAAAAGAATATACAAAAGTAACGTAAATAAAATGTCTACATACCCCTGCCAGGATGAAGGGCATCCTCATCACTATCCTCCACATCCATGTCCTCCGTTGGCAGGAACACAACAAGAAAAAATACAATATAATGGCCCCTAACCCCTTAATCATTTTAGCAATTATTAACCGTTATAGTAATTAAGGGGTTAGCCCCCTCCTCTGCTACCCACCCGGGAGGACTAACCACCCACCAAGGGGCCACAATTCCCACCCTCTACCTATTGATTACACCATGCCCATGTAATATGGGCATGATAAATCACTATAGCAGTCAAATGGCAACCTAAATTAAATCAACAGGCCCAAAATTACACTAAATAACACTAAACAATAAAATAAATGTTACCTCTAACAAACATAACAATTAAATGAAACGTCTAAACAATTCGAAAATGTAATAAAAAAGCCATAGAAACACATGGCAATGAACTCAAAACAATAAACAGAAACAGAAAACATAACCATTAATTAAAAACAATAATTTCCCAAAAAAATGCATTGGGCGTCACAGTATTCATCTATACCCTAGAGGGGTATAGATAAATACGCTAGCAGTCAATGGGCAAGCACACAAATTTAAAAAAAAAAAATACAACCAATAAACATGCGATGCTCAGCGACCAGGTGAAAAAATCTTCTATCTTCTTTTCTTCCATCTTCAATCTTCTTTCAATTGTAATCCAGTGAATCCCCATGTTAAATCCAAAACGGGTGTTGACTCGACGGATTATAAAGCTAACATGAAAAGGAACAGGCCTGTGACGTCACATTTTAGGGTCAGATGGTACAGGTCCAATTCATTGCACGCTGTATCATATGACAGGCTTTAAAAAAATTTTTTAAGGAGGTATGTCACATCCTTAAAACCTCATGGCTGACATCACATGGTGCTTATCGCCAGCTACTGCACGGCATGTTTGGCCAGGAGCAAGAAATCGCGATAAAATCCCATGTGACATGTTCCATTTTTTACTAAGAATGTGACATCACTATAAGGTATGATGTCACATCCTTTTAAACAAATGGAACATATCACATGTACAGGAACTAATGGGATTGTCTTCAATCCCATTGGCTGTAGTACCATGTGATGTCAGCTATGTGGTTTTAAGGATGTGACGTTCTCCCATGAAGATGATGTCACATCCTTAAAAAAAGAAAAAAAATTATCACATGGTACAGAACCCAATCGGATTGGACCTATACCCTCTGACCCTAAAATGTGACGTCATAGGTTTTTTATAAGGCTTGTTCCATCTCATTGTAGCTTAAGATGCCGACGAGTCACCATCCATTTTTGATTTACCATGGGGTTTCATGGATTACAAAGAAAGAAGAAAGAAGATATTTTTTTTACCTGATCACGGAGCATCGCCGAGGACCGTGGAGGATGTCGGAGGATGGCGTCTTTGGTCGAGAGCTTCCTGATACGCCGGATTTGGAGGGTGAAGACTTCTAAAAGAAAAATATTGAATGTATGTATTTTACATTTTTCAGGTTTTTTTATTGTATTTTTTAATGTTTATGTTTTTGCTTGCCCATTGACTGCTAATGTATTTATCTATGCCCCTTTAGGGTATAGATAAATACAGTGACAGACAATGCATTTTTTGGAAAATGCTTGTTTGGAATTTATTATGTTTTCTATTTCTGTTTATTGTTTTGAGTTAATTGTTAAAGAGAAAACAGGGGAGCGCTGGCAACAGGAATAAAGTGCAATATAGCACAGAGTGGAGAATAGATGGAAAGTTAGATCTCACAAATGTGAAAGATTTCTTCAAACATCTATTGGGAGTGATTGCCCATTGGCGAATTGACTGCTATAGTGGCTTATCATGCCCATATTATATGGGCATGATGTACCACTGTGCCAATCAATGGGTAGAGGGTGGGGATACTTGTGCCGGGTGGGTGGTTAGGCCTCCTGGGTGGGTAGTCCTCCTAGGGGGGTTAACCCCTTAATTACTATAGCAGTTACTAACCGCTAAGGTGATTAAGGGGTTAGGGGCCATTAGATTGCATTTTTTATTATTGTCTTCCTGCCAACGGAGGACAAGGACGCAGAGCATAGTGATGAGGATGCCCTTCATCTTGGCAGGGGTAAGTAGAAGTTTAGTTACTTTATGCTGCTGTATATTGTTTTATTTTGAATGAGCAAATGCACTTTTATCCATATCTGGATAATAGTAATTTTGACCATTATTGTACTGTATGTGTTGGGGGGAGGGGTTGTTGGGGTAGAGGAGGTGGTATTAGGGTTGTTGTGTTTTTGAATGTTTCTTGGGGGTAGAGGGATTGGGTGAATAGGGTTTTTGCCCCAAGAGTGGGTGGTTAGGCCTACTGGGTGGATAGCGGGAGTGGTTAACCCCACTACCGCTATGGTAGTGAAGGGGTAAACCACTCCCGCAACCTTCCTCGCAGGCCTAACCACCCACCCTGGGACAACTACCCCCTTCATCCACCCCCTCTGCCCCCTACACATTTCGATATCCCCATATGAAGTCGCAGTGCATGATGCAACAAAACATGTAGGGTTCTTTTGTTTGAGGACTGTTTTCACAGCATGTTCAACAGGGACCAGTGTGTGCCACAGTGATCTAGGACATTTGTTCGCGGCCAGTTTGAGGCGACCAAATGACCGCCAGCACTTAGCCACGACTCACGTTGCACTCGGAACACAGCTGCCGGCCACTTCGCCACTAAGGTAAGTCCCTAACCTTAACCCTTACCCTAGAAAGCCCTAATGTTGACCCTAATGCTAACGCTACTCCCTACCCTAAAAACCGTAACCCCTTAACGTAAAATATTATTAAATACTAAATTCCTAAAAACAACCTCTAATACTAACGCTACCCCATATCCTTGTAACCTTATCCCTTCAGCCTAAAATCCCTTATCCTAAGCCCTTACCCTAAAATCCCATTATCCTAAGCCCTTACCCTAAAATCCCTTAGTTTAAGCCCTTACCATAACCACAAAAACTCCTAAAGTTAACCCCTATCCTAAGCACTAAACATTTACTTTCTCATAGAAGCATCCGGTGGTGGAGGTTCCAGCGGCAAATTGCTGGGGGCATTAGGTCACTGCTGTGTGGCCGCAACCAAATGTTCCACTCCGTGCCAGAGATCTTACTAGATTCTATTCCACTAATCAAGTCATTAACATTGTAAAGGGATCACAGCTTTGTATCCACAATTATTTTGCATTTTTGCATAATTATTTCTTAATTTATCATATGATGTTATTTTTTGTGTTTAATTTTTATTTCATTATAATAGAAATATAACACTATTATAAAAACTGATTTTGTTTGAAGGCGTACAAGTGTGGAGAAAAAGATTTAACCCATAGGTTGAGATTATCATTGCACAAATGCAAAGTGATGAAAATGGGGACAGCTGGAGTTCTGAAATATGGTAATGTTTTAAAGCAATCACAGCTGTTGATTATTCTCTAGATAATCCCAAGAGTGTGTTGAAAGGTAACACTGTCATGTGTCTGAATGGGAGGAGGTTTGCTTAACAATGTCATATTTTCACAGAAGTGGGTTAACCATAGTACAAAATCCCCACCTTAAAAGATAAAGATAATAAAAAATAATGTATGGTGGTAAAATGAGGTGTGAATAGCTAGTAATTTGCCATTTGCCTACTGTTTTGTCATGTTTAAACAAACATACAGTCCCTATAAGGGCCAGAATGAATCTACGAGGATTACATGTGTAACAGTGTTTCCCCAACCTCTGGAAGATCTGCCTATTACAGGGTGTATGGTGCTGGCTACCTGCTGGTTCACAGGGTGCTGAGTCATCCGCCGGTGGTAGTGGGGACATCAGGACAGGCTTCTGGGGTAGATGACTGGTCTTTATATCATGGTGATCAGCACCTCCATCTGCTGTAGGCTCCAGTAAAATGAAGGCAATCCCTGCAGGTAAACTTACTCCACTACCTCCAGATAGATTGCACACCTGGCAGGACTATATTTGAACAACTGGAACACTTAATTCCTTTCTCTGCATACGCAGCATAACAGTCATTGTCTTTACAGTACAACCAGCCTCCAGCCTTGAGATGGTCCCTGGACATCCACCCCTGGCCAAGCTCTGAAGACTAAGTGGGATGCTACGCTGGACTCTATTTTTGCCCAGCAGGAGGTTTCTAATATGAAGAAAACCTTTAAGAAGGGGTCCATGGAAAAGGTGACGGTAGAGTTAAAAAACAGAGTGAGGCTCTCCAAAACGGTAATACACAAGTGTCACCACTACAGGAAAAGGCATTGGCCATGCCAAAGCGTCTGGATGCCATGGAAATCAAGGTCCATGAAGACAAGGGTACAGTAGTTGTTGGGGACACTACCTCAATAAAAAACGAGATTGTAATGGCTGAATCATCGGAGCAAGCCTTAACTAAGCCTTCACCTATCCTGCAGGCAGCAACCAAAGATATAAAATGAGACTCTGAGCACACGAGGAAAAGATGGAGGTACATCTTCACGAGCTGCAGGCTCAGAAGGCCTAGTACTTCCCCCGAAGGAAAGACTCTTCAACAGGAAGGCAAGGAAAAGAAAAGGTGGATGTCAGACATGTCAGACAAAGAGGCTGGTGCACGGGAATAGTGCACAGGCTGCTCACAGGACAATGTTTCGCTGGGGGAAGAGATATGTTATACTATCACTGCCCTCTAGGGGCTAGAATAGGGTAGCTATAGGACTTTGCAACTCTCAAACAGTTAATCTTTAGAGTAGCTAGTTCAGCTGAAGTTAATCAGCCTTGTCTGAATAGTCAGGTAGTGACTACAGAGATGCTGCCCATGCTGCCATGAGAGAGAGATTGCTGCTAGAGAGGCACATACTGAGAGGCTGAGAGACTTTTTTCCCCAGAGAAGAAGGGAGATAGAAGTGCTCCCCAGCTGCGGAAGCTGCTTACAGAGGAGTTTCTCTGGGCTCAAGTGGGGCTGAGTTCCCCTAAGAAGAAGGACGACAAGGCCGTGCTGAAGCAGGGACATCTGCTCCAAAGGACAGACAGATAAGCAAAAACACTTTCTTGTTGTGTGCTGAGACTGTGTGGCATTGTTGCATATGCCAGGGCATGTTTTGGCTTGGGAACCAGCTTAGCTGGCCATGCAGTTAGTGAGGGCGGAAGCTACAGTGTAGTTAGCTTCCCTAAAGGGAATAGGAGTTATTTTCATGTTGTTTTGATTTAAAGGGAGGTGGGCTTGTGAGCATTTGATTTAATCCCTGCATAGAAAATACAACGTTTCTGGCCTTTATCTGGGACTAAAAGATGCTACAACGTGGTGTGGATGTCACAATATATATGAAAAAGAATATATAAAACAGAGAAGTCAGTTAGCACAAAAAGTATATCACCAGATTGGAGTCCAGCAAAAAGAGACAGCACACTGCATGCAGTCTTCAGACAAAAACTATATTGAATCACAGGGCACTGCAACCAACGTTCCGGTCACCCAGAGGGACCTTCACAACCCTGATGAATGTCCCTCTTGGTGACCAATCTGGTAATATACCGGGGAGACCAATCATTTCGTCTATTGGATCTTTGGGAGATGGCTTATCCAAATACATTGATCAATTCCTGCAATCCTTTGTCAGGGATCTACCCTCCTTTCTGTTGGATTCAGGGGATCTCATTACTAAATTAAGGAATGTAACATGGAGCCCACATTCTATTTGGGTAACCATGGACGTCACGTCCCTCTATTCAGTCATCAGACACGATTAGGGGGTGGCAGCTGTCAATCACTTTATCGGGGGTCCAGATAGCAATCAATTTCACACAGCATTTATTTTGGATACCATAAAATTTCTACTGACACACAATTATTTCTTATTTGATCACACTTTTTATCTTCAGCAACGGGGTACGGCAATGGGCACGAGCTTTGCACCGGTGTACGCTAATTTATTTATGGGGTGGTGGGAGTCACTTTTTATTTTCACAAGCACAAATCCTTTTTGGAAATATATCACTTTTTATAGAAGGTTTATCGATGATTTGATTATGATTTGGGATGGGGATTTAGATACACTGCACAATTTCTTTACATATATTAACTCTAATGATTTAAATTTAGCTTTCACTCACAATATCAACACACACCACATTGACTATCTGGACCTTCGGTTGTTCATTGATATTGAAGGTCAAATTCAAACCGAGACATTTAGAAAACCCAATTCAAGGAATATGTTATTAAGAGCTGACAGCTGTCACCCACCTGCTGTGATTAGGGGGATACCTAAGGGCCAATTCCTCAGACTGAGGAGAAACTGCTCCACAGAGGAGGGATTTTCTCGTCAGTCTGAGGAATTGTGCCACCTCTTCCAACAGAGGGGATACAATATGAAGCACCTAACTAATACTCGCCAAGAAGTGGCGTTAACTAACAGGGAGGATCTCTTTAAAATAAGATAGGGTGATCCATGTAAGGATGCAGGTGTACCTATTAACAATAATAAAGGTACCGACATTTCAAAAGAGGAAGTTCCCCTTATGATTACACAATAAAAAAAATGCAGTCAGGGTGTTCAGAACATAATCCGTAAGCATTGGAACATCCTCCTGATGGATGGGAGTCTAAAAGACTGTGTTAAGAACGGCCCCGTTTCGTTTACCGTAAAGCGAAAACCATTGCAACATACTGCTGCGGCCGAGTTTATTCGAGCATTTGCCCGTTCTCGGCCGCAGCAGTAACCTGGCGCGCGCCGGAGGGTGCTGGGCGCGCGCCGAAGCAGCGGAGGAGAGCCCTCCGATCGGGGCACTCTCCCTCCCGCTGCCGGGTCCGCCGGGTCCCCCGGAACCCCCTGCCGCATCCCCCACATCGCGGGACACCAGGGCTCCCTCGGGGAGCCCTGGACGCGCGTGCAGGGGGCGCAGGCACCCGATGACGCGTGACCGCGCATCGGTGATGCGCGGCACGTTGAGGGAGTGCGGCTAGCACGCCGGGGCATCCCCCAGCTTGCGGTGCTAGCCGTGCTTCAATAAAACGTGTCGCCAGTGTATATATCACCAAGTTATGTTGCTTCTTCTCCTCCATCTATTAGAAAATTTGTAACAAAAGGCTCATACAGATGTGGAGGCTGTAAAATTTGTCAGTTTATGACTCCATCACAACATTTCAGGGGTTGTATGTCCAATCAGGAATTTCCGATAAAATCTTTTATAAACTGTAATACACAATATGTGATTTACCTCCTAACCTGTGGGTGTGGAATCAATTATGTGGGTAGGACAATCAGACCCCTCAAGAACAGGATACTTGAACATGTCAGATTAATAAAAAAGGGGGACATATCTCACCCCGTCTCTAAACACTTTTCAATTTTCCCAAAAGGTGACATCAGGGGGTTAAAAGTTCAGGGAATTGAAAAAATCTTCATGAGAGAAAGAGGGGGAGATTTACTCAACCTTTTGGACCACAGGGAGGCATACTGGATCTTTATGCTCCAGACCAGAGCACCCTGCGGTCTAAACATAGAATGGAACTTAGGCCATTTCTTGAAATCCTAGGCCATAATTATCAGTTTATTAGAATGCTGTTCTCTAAATGGGATATACTAGAGCCACTATTTCTGTCAGAGTTGTATTATGTCCTGGTATATTGCTGAGCCTTCATGATTTATATGGTAGACATCAGGGGCCATTCCCAAAAACCATAGTTGCCCTCAATCATAGTAATGAATGTGAATGTTACCAATTTTTTTACATCACTTGTTATTGTTCACTATAACTAAAATTTATGTTATGTGGATGTATATTGATGAATACATGTTATAAACACAGTTGATTCTTCCTCCCCTTGGAGGCAATTGAAGAGATAAAAAAGACTTAGCTTAAATAGTCTTAGGATTATACTATTTTGCTTTTATTATTGTTTTTGTGTACATTTTAAGTGAGACGTGAGATGTTGTAACACTACTATTATTAATGTGGACCAATGTTGTGGTCCGTTTTTATACACTGTATGTCTTTGTATCTGTGGGATGTACAGTGAGGAGGTGTATTCTTCACAATGTGAGCATTTAGGAAAATGACTTTTTATTAGCTTGCTCGCACTGTGTTTACAATTATTTCTATGTTTTCCTAAGACTTTGCTCTTTGTGAAGTCCATTTACAGATGCCTGCAGGAGCGTCGGTGATTGGGGCTGCATCGTCTGCTCACCGCATTCATTGGTGGTGCAGCGATGTGCCTCAACCTATCACGGGTCCGCAGTGACGTCACGTTGGGCGGAAATGGAGGCAGAGATTAACCTGGTTGCCCTGGCTTCACGTCTGATGTGGGCATGCGCGGACGACAGCAGGGGGCGGTCCATACCCAGAATCCTTAGGGATGGTGGATCGGCGCCCCGGGTGACGTCATGCGCATGCGCACTGGGCGTGGGGCGCGATTTCACTCAGCTTCGTGCAATTAACCTTATTAACAGCTAGGTATATAATGCACCTCATCCCTGCACAACCCAGACTCCTTGATAAAGGACTTGCTGGTCCGAAATGCGTAGGAGGTTCCTGCTTTTGTCCCCCAAGGGGTGAATTTGTCTGCTACCATGCACTGAATAAAGGTAAACTTTTTGCTGTACACCTGACTCCCTGGCTGTGCGCCATTCGTTTTATTTTCTATCTACTATATAAATAAACCCTGTCCTCCCACTAGAGAAGGCACAAAAGCAGCAACACTCAGGTAAGCAAAAAGACATGTATTAACAGTGACAAATCAGCACACTATAAACCCAACATTTCAGTCCTAGGCAGGACCTTCCTCAGGACTACATCTTTATACAATGTATAGCTAAGGAGATAAAGAGACATTCAATTACAGTACTTTTATCTTTATACTATAACAGTCAATATTTTTGCTCTCATCTTTCAATGCAGTATGTGCCTGGACAATGT